>NC_062213.1:78477510-78779879 GCF_902686445.1 Sciurus carolinensis | reverse complement strand
CTCAGTGAACTGGCTTCTTCGGGTTCACTTACTTCTGGTCCAACAATTTGTCAAATATTCAAATCCCTGAATTTCATTCACAAGATCCTAGAAAAGAATACTAATTGGATTAAATTTGGCTTCAAGTCAGGGAACTCTAATACGGGGTTGAAAGAGTCCTCACATCCACTGCACACTATGCAGGAGCTGGGCCCCCAAGGATGGATCTGTGAGAGCCACCTGCAGGTCACAGCACCCTCTTCATCTATGAATTGTACCCAGGCTTCCTCTCTCCATCTCTAGTGGTGATAAGGCCAGTTTGGGCTGTCTTGAAACCTTGAGGACTAGACTCACATTTCTGTCCTCCTCTGTCCCTGGTCTTGCAGACCCTTGTGACCCTTCCAGCTGTGGGGATCTGTAGACTCCTCCTCCTCCTCGCTTCCATTCTTCCTACCTCAGGAACCCAGGGCACTGATGCAGTCACTCTCCTCAGCATTCTGTCTTATCCTGCTGGGAGAATTCGAGAGTGTCCTGTTAGTGAAATTTGCTTTCAGCTCTCTCCTTTCTCTCTCCATTTTCCTCAAAGGTGGGGGTCAGGGACAGGTCTATATTCCTCTGGAAATGGAAGAAATGAGAAGCATTAGGGTCTCCTGAAACTCCTGGCTGACTGCCCTATTTCCTCTCTCCTTTCCCTTATTAAGTATCCCTCTCTGTCCCCTACCGCTCCCTCTGCTGAGTCTCACTTGGTGTCCTAAAGTTTTTGGTGGTCCCGTTGGTTGTCCTGGATCTTCCTTATGGACAGGCCTCAGGGCTACAGAGTCACACACAGGCCAAGAATTTGTTCATTATGAAGAGATTTTTGTATTTTGAATTTTTTTTTTTTTTGCTCAATTGTATTTTACAATAATTTTTTAAGTATATTTTAAGTGCATATTTTTTCACAACTTAGATTTGAAAAGTTGACCTTCAGAAATCTAAATACAAAGAAATAAAAATGTGGGACCTATACTTGTATGGATTCTCACCATTCAATAAATTCTTTTTCAGAAGTTCCCAACTTTGTCAGATAAATCCATTAATCTTCTGAATTTTGATATTTGCATTTTCTGTTGTTATTGTCATCAATTCTAGTAAGCTTATATAGCTTGTATGTGTGAGTATAACACTCATAAATACACACGATGTCCGCTTTCATTGTGTATATATGTGAAACATATGCACAAAATGCACACACAAAAAAATACAGCTTCTTGATGTCTGTGCAGAATGAGCCTACCTATGTAACTAGCACATGGATGAAGAAGCAATACCCAGCAGTCTCCTTCACGCCCCCGAAGTGTGACCACTAGCATTACTTCTAACACTCTGGATTATTTGTGCCTATTTTTAAACTTCACATAAATAGAATCATACAATATGCATTCCTTTGTGTCCGACTTCTTTCACTCACCATTAAACTGAGGGGATTCCTCTCTCTTGTGTGGTGTTTTGGTTCATCCATTTTCATTGCTCTATAGAATTCCATCTCACACACTTACCACATCACTCAATTAGCCCTCAGTGTTTGGAAATGGATTTCCAGTTTCAGTCATTACAGACTGTGCTCCTCTCATCATCCATACACATATCTTTGTTGAACAAATGTATATATATATCTCTTAGGTACACAACCAGAAGTGGAATTGCTGAGTCATAAGTGTAGATATGATCAGTTTTAGCAGACAAGGATCAGAAATTCTCCAGACTTGTTTTACTTAATAATAATTTGAAAGTGTAAAAATGACATGTGATGGAATTTTGATTTTTTTCTCCTAAAACAAACATATACTGTAGTGCAATAGTTATATTTTGATCACTGCTATAGTTTGGATCCGGAATGACCCTCAAAGGCCCATTGAAAGTTGGGACCTACTGGGAGGTGTTAGGTCATTGGGGGCATTTCCTCAAAGGGGATTGTAGGACACTAGTTTCTTCCTCTCTTTTCCTGTCTCTTGACTGCCATGAGGTGAGTACTTTTTTTAGGCACTCACTTCCACTATAGGCACAGAAGTAATGGGGTCAACTGACAATGGACTTAAACTCTAAAACTGTGAACCAAAATAAACCTTTCCTCTTATTGAGTTGATTGTCTCAGGTTTTTGTTATGGTAACAGAAAGCTGACCAACAGTCATTTCTGGAAGATCAGGAGCCATTTTTCAGAGAAGGAACTAGAACAGAATCAGAATTTTTAACTGAAAGGGATCATAGAAGTTATCCAGGGTATTTTGAGATATGAAACACACATTCAGTGACATGCTCATAGTCACACCATGAAGGAGAGTCAGGGAAGGGCTGCCTTCAAGTTCCCTATTTATATGACCCTGGTTCTTTTCATTGTCACCAACTCTACAGACGAATGTAGGGACATATGGGAAGGTCAGTCACTAAGCAATGTGAGAAATTCTAGTGAAGGCAAAAAAGCATTGTGTTGGAGGAGCTCAACCTTAATGGAAAAGCAAGTCTCAATATATAGTATTTCTGCTGTGTAACTTTTGATTCTTACTGGACTTTTCTCTCTAATAGCTAATCTTATCATTTACATCAAATTGGCCAATTTCTTTTCCTTTTTATTCCTTCTACCCTAATTCAAATCCTAATCACTCCAGGGCCAAATTACTATGACAACCTTTTGGCTGGTTTCCTGAACTGTATCTTCTGTCATTCCTAATGTTTCTCAGCACATTAACAATCAGATTAGCCCTTATAAAACAATGCATTCATTTTGTATCTGTTCTCATCAGTGTTCTTCAACAGGAGCTGTTGAACAAATAGTTAGGGGGCCAGGTACTGCAGATGCACAAAGGAGGTCAGATAATGACCTTTGCATATTAAGCATCAAGTAAAATTCCTCAAGTTCATAGGCAGTTATGTTTTTTTCTATTTCCCTTCTTGATCTTAGTTTCATTTTCCTGATTTGATAGAGTCCATGAAGGGAAACAATCATTTCCCTTTTAACTCTATACTAAGAAAACCACAAGACTATCAAGAACCAACTAAACCAAGAAAATCTCCATTTAAAGACAGCTGACCAGATCTTCAGCTCTAAGCAATTGTTGCCATAATGGAGTTTGGTCTAGTGATTTTAGATCTTCAAATTTTTCCAAAAATTTTGAAGAGACAGATTTTTCTGTGAAATCTGATAGTTTGTGACATCTAATCCACATTTTTTTGGGAAAAAAAAATTCTGGGTCAAAGACAAAACAGAAAAAGGAAGTTCTGTATGTTAAGCAAGGTCCCCGAATTGCCTGTCTGTAAGTTCTGCCCTTTATCGAATAAGATAAGTGTGTTTACATCATCCCAGCCATTATGACCCTAGGAATCTTGGCCACCCTCCCTGCTAATGGTATTTCCCATTCTTCCAACACACTGTTTCACTTAGGCACTGGCCCCTTCCCTGTCTCTTCACATTCCTGTGGCCATCCCTTATTAATTTTAAAATTTAAATCTACTATTGCTCCCTGCCACCTTCTACCCCTCTTCCTTCTCTCCTCAACACCTACTGACATCCTGCTTTATCTATGAAGCCACCCTTAAATATTCATAATAATTTGAACTCTCTTTTTTCACATATAGAGTATATTTAAAATACTTGTATTTTAAATCACCAATAACACAGTTACTATTTAAGGTTTTTTTCAAAAAATACGTTTAATTTTCCTAACACTATTGTTGTTCTTATATTTTAAACCTATTTTGTAGGGTCTCTCCCCTCCCCCCAGCAATGTTTGACATTTAGAGAGGATACAATAGCCATTATGTTTGACTGAATGATTTGTATGAAATGTGAGGTGGCATCTCAAGCTCATCCAAAGAATCAAAATATTTTAGCAAGTATTTGGTTAGTTAGGGTGCATACAGAAATTAACTCAAGATGTTTTGTTTGCTATTTAAGAACCTGAAACATTTAAATTGTCTGGATTTTGAAATTGACATCTTTAATTATATGTATGCTCATTAAAGTACATTTCCTTTGTGAAGTCTTTAAGAACAAGAGCAATCTGTTTCTATCTCCCTATTACACAAAAATTTTGTGTGCAATGGATGCAAAGTGAATACATGTCACTAGTCAGTTCATTCTAGTATCTCATGAAGATACTTGAATAGTTTCATTATTGGAAGCAGATCCATTTATGAAGCAAAGACATCACTCATTTAGATTTGGAAAAAATGTATTAGACTCATGTGGTAATGTAGACATTATCTTTGGTGTATTTTCATTGATAGGTGAAAGTAAAGCCCATGTTTTGGAAATGTGAACTATGAAATGACTGTGTAACCTGAGTCACCAAAGAGCAAGAAACATGATCTAAGCCTTCAGTGTTGTTCTTATAGCTTTAATGATTTGTAAAGTGACTGGATTACCAGTGCTATAAGGGATCTGGGAGATTCGTTCCTTACCTACTCCCAAGACAATATTGAAATTCCCAAACAAAAGACAAGACTTCCCCAGGACCCCAGCTAACCAGCTGCCAGCAGATGAGCAGAGAGTACTGATAGGAAGAACTACTTGGAATTGTGGATGAAAACTGGGAGCCACTGTCTGCCAAGAAGATAAAACTGGGCTTTCAGAAAGAGTGTTAATAGCACATAATAATTGTAATGAGGATCAGATTAGCTTCCAGTATGACAAATACCATTCTATTATAAACCACTGCATTTTCTAGAATAGAGCTTTTCATTGCAAAACTCTCTGCAGTGATGGAAGTGTTCTAGATCTGTGCCATCTAACATGTCAATTTGCATCCTTGAAATGTGGCAAATGTGGCACTGTGACTGAGCAACTGTGTTTTTAATTATGATTAATTTTAACATAAAAAGCTACATGTAGCCAGTGGCCATTATATATTAGACAGTACAGTGTTGGAGAAAAATAGATCTCACGTATTTTAAAGACGCTTAAAATAATATCTTGTCGTTCTATCTGGGTCAAGGACCCAGATATTTGAAATGAGTTCATTTACTATATGTGTGTGCATGTGTATGTGGTGTGCTGGGGATTTAACCCAGAGTCTGACACAAGAGGAGTTTACTTAATTTTAAGGTGAAGTGTATTTAAGGAGAGATGGGGTGTGGCCAGAGAATGAAAGGCAGGGCTGACACTGAGCAGGGTGGAGAGGCCAACGCTTCAGCTTTCCTCTGCATGACTGCCCTCTGGTTGCTTCTACCCTTCCCAGAGCTGCCTTTGGGAGAGTAGCACACAGCAGGAGAGGCTGTGATCAAGGAAAAACTACTCCACATAGAGAGAGAGCCACACAATATACAATACAAGAAAATGCTATGTTTGAAACTCACTTGGACACTTTATTAAAATCAAGGGAAATATTATTTGATAGATCGCAGCTTTAGACATATTCATATTTATAGGTCCTGAGGATCTTTTTAAAGTTAAGCCTGTGCTTTTCAGTATGTGTATCCCAGGAACTGTGAGAAGCAGTTATATAAGAAGATCAAGCTTCAATTAACATTTCCTTTGATTTAAACAAAAGAGAGGGAAGATTTGTTTGGAAAAATCACTGTTCATAAAATAATGGTAATGTGAGGTATCAGATAATATAGTGGCCATAAGTTTGGGAAAAGCCCTGGAACAGATGTTTGGCTGGACCCACCTCAAGAATGAGTTGAGAATGCTGAAATCACACCAAAGAGAGGAAAATCTTTCCTGTGTTTAAAGACATGTAGCTAATAACCTCTTTCAGTTCTTACGTCTTTTAATTATGAGCAGCATCCTGTTTTGTGCTGAACTTCATGATTCAGATTCTGATTTACATGATTTTCAAATTCCTCAAACTCTTAAGTGGCAAACTAAATCATTCCTCATACCTCCTGAGCAGAACTTGTGGCTTCTCCAAGCTCTGCTGCTGGAATTCAGAGTGAGAGGCCTTGCCCATGCTGTGGACTCCTGACCAGAGGAGGTAAGAGGCTTTGTGACGTTTTGTCCCTGGCCCATTATTCTAATCCATACATTGGGCATGAAATGTAGTGTCTAATGGAGCATTGACATCTAGATTTGGGGAGAATCTCTGTGAATAGGTGCATGTGATGGCAAATCAATAAGTTACTAATGATAGGCAAGAAGTAAAATTCCCAAGTCGTCCTGTTTTATATATTTTATAAGAGGAAATTTTATACAAATATGATAAAATCCATATTTTATTAAAATGTTATATTTTATTACATAATAAAATATTGAATTATATAATCCCCCAATATATAATTATGTTTTATATATAAAATTTCATCTTATTAAAAATATGAAATTGTGCCCAAAGAGAAAAATGTAACCAAAGAACATCAATCAAAACCAAGACCAGTACATGTATGGGTCAAGACAGTTGACCTTTGTGGGTTGTGGGTGTCTCTGAAGGATAGGACTCAGGACCAAGTGGAGAGGGACAAAGTCTAGGACTTGTGCTGGCCTTGCCCCCTCTTTCCTCATTTCTCCAATAGGTCAACAAAGGAGGTGGGATTGAATGACAGGCACAAGGGTCCATGTTATCACATTAATGTATGATATGGAATGATTAATCAGTTCTATAAATTCTAGAGCTCTGACACACGAATTTTAAGAGGGAAACTTTCCACAGAGGCATATGTATCTTCCTTTTCTTAAGAATTGCTACATCATAGGTTGACTAGAGACCAATGAGTCCCACTTCCTTTATGAGGAATGGATCTCATATTCAGAAACTGAATATTACATGGGTCTTTCTCTTTGAAGTCATTGCTCAATCATCAAGTCAAATAATGTTTACACATTATTTATAAAATATTATAAATATTGAATTTTCATATTCCCCCATTAAATTCTTCCAATTTAATTAACCTGGGGTATTATAATTTATTATTTATCTTTGAAGTAAGTTTTTCCCCTTTTCTTTATTTCCTTTAACAATTAACACCCAAACCTAGACTTATGAAGTGGTCAATGAGCTGAAGTGGAAAGTGAAATTGTATGCAGACATGTCAAAGTTTGTGACAGTTTTCTTTCTCAGAACTGGACCATAAACTTCCTTGGCTCTGTCACAAATAGTTCATAGCAAGGAATGGACTTTATTGCAAATTATTTACTTTTCTTCTTTTAATTCCTAAATTCTCCAGAATGAACATAGTATTATTTTATAAATGGACAAATAGGCCAAATCTTCCATGGCTTAATTAGATGACACTCAATGAACTCTGCTCAAGGACCATGTTAGTTTTTTTGTTCTTTTCTTCTTTTTTCTCCCATCCCCGCCCCTTAGTGTTTGCCTAGAAACAAGCTTATACAGAATTTACTTGAATAACAGGCAGCATAGTCTGCCCCAGGCATGCACAGTTTATAGGTAGAGTTCATACAATTCAAGTGCCTTTGACATCGGCATACTGTGCTTGACCTGTCCTGGTATCCTAATTGCCCACTGAATCTTATAGAAACTAATTATTTCTGTGACTTATACCAGTCAACTAGTTTTTCTTTAAGTTGGACTCCCTTTCTCCAGATGTCAGTGAGAGAAAAATTGTGATATTTGTCAGGAATAACTGCCTGAAGCATATGAAGGAGAGGAAGAACATGCAGGGTGGTAGAGGTGGGGCACAGGAACAGAGAGATGATACATTTGAAAGCTTAATACACTCGAGGAAGAGAGGGAAAGAAATGACAGGAAAAGAATGGGTCTGGATGGGGTCGTGGGGAGCCTTTGGGTTTGAGCAAAAGTTTAAATTTAGACATTACATAATGCCCATCAGGGTTTCTTAGCAACATGGAGATCGTTTTTGATAACTAACAGGATGATCTTTCTCATAATGGTCGTCAACTTGGAGGAGCGTTTCAGACGATGCCATAAGCTCTGCTCTTTGGAGTATTTATAGCCAGCTGAACCCACAGCCAGGCAGCAGCCAGCAGGCTGGAATTAGGAAGAAACTAGCTCCTGTGCTTGAGCCTGGTTCTTTGCTACCTACTGTAGAAGCAAATGTCACTTTAGATGTTTTTCACGAGTATCTTTCTTAGACGCATGTGATGCTGGATCTGGAGAGACTTACCTATTGAAACTCATACTGGGCAATTTGCCTAATTATTGATAATAAATTCCATACAAAGGGAAACCATATTGACCTATTATTTATTTTGGAAATAACTATCTTCCAACAGTACAGTAGGAAGAACCTGATCTTAAGCTGACAATTTAGATTCATGTACCATCCATTCTACTCCTGACTATCTAGTCCTGGACAAGTCAATCTAAAGCCTTAGTTATATCATCTGTAAAATATGGAACATTATTACCCTGATTATGCATTACAGCTGCAAGATTATATAAATACCATTTCTGGGTAACTAGCTAAAATTGCCTTTAGTCCTTAAACTGTTTTGAAATTAATCAGAGTGATAGTTTAAGCATTGAACACTTCTGGGCAAATGCATTTCTCTGCCTTTTCTTTCTCTTCTTGTTTTGGTTCAGTTTACATTCAAATTTGTGCTTACAAGTAAAACATAGCATATTTCTTGCAATCTGATGCTGGTATGTTTTAGTATACTGTAGGGGTTGCTGAAAAAGGAAGTAGGAGGAAGAAAGTTGTTAATAGAGGGTTAGATTTAGCTATTCCAGACTATGTAGATAAAATGTAATTTGAGCATCCAACAATTATGGAATGATCTTTATAAAGCTGTCACTCATACTAAGCAAGTCGTGCATGATCCTTCATAACTCTCCCATTTTTCAACCCAATTCATCTACCCCTCCAGCACCACCTGCATCCTAGCTATATGATAGTGTTTACTGATATACCAGTATTCCTTGCGTCTTCATACCTCTGAGCCCTTTGGTTAGTGTGCTTTTTGCCTAGAAAGTGCTCTGTCCCACTTCCCTTTTTCTGCTCAGCAAACTTCTTCTCATTCTGGAAAACCCAGGTCAGGTTTTACCAGATAATTAAATACTTTTTTTTTTTCTTTCTTCTGGATTTGCACAACCTTTACTAAGTATCTCTCATATAATGCTTATGGTGTGTCACAGTCATTTGTGTGTTACACTCCAATAAAGTGTGAACTCCATGTAAAGACAGTGCTGTCTTACTTAAAGTAGTCTCTGCAATGTTGGGTGCTGGTTTTGAAAAGAATGAAGGAGCTGATAGCCAAATGGAGAATGGAAGAAAGCATTTATGTACATTTATATCAATAAATGAGTTAACACTCCTTTCTTCCACATTCCATCTCAGTTCTCTAAGGAGTCACTGTTTTGGCCAAGGTATTATTGGATGGAAATAAATCTCTATTATAGTAATTATTAAACTTGTATTGGTATTTAAAGGAAGTTTAAAAATAGCAACGCATTAGTACTTTTTCTCAGTGGAAGACAGTCTTTTGTTTATCATCTCTCAGGCAGTAGGTAATGCCCCCAAACTATTTCCAGATGGTTAAAGCAATATTAGCAACACATGAATATTTAAGGAACAACAACAGCGTTCTATCATATATCTAGAATTTACACTTCCATGCCTGGCCTCCACAGTCAACATCTCAAGGCACTGTCTGACCTTACTAATTACCTGATCTAACACCAAATTTAGAATAAAAAGTTAAAAATGTGGAGGTTGAGGGAAAGAAGCAGGAATATGAGGTGACTTTCTATCAACTTCATCTGAAGCAAAAGGTATGCTGTCAATTGTACTGCAAACTTCTGTCTCTCTTCATTGTCTCAGACATGACATGACTATACAATGATCAGTGAATAAGTCACAGATAAAAATTCAGGCATTATGCTGCATTCCTACCACAAATATCCAGCTGTGACAAAAAAAAATAGATCATTATAATTTAGAGTGCCCTTAAAACACATGTAGATATTATTTTCATAAGTATAAAAACACATCTTATAAAATTTTAGAGAGGAAAAGTTTAAATCCTTCTAGGTTCTCCTCACTATCAATATAATTTGCATTTTTATAGAAATGCAAAGAAAGAAACATAGATTCATAGATAGAATTAGAGTCAAGCTGTAATAGATTTTGCACCCTACTTTTTTCATCTAAAAGTTCATTATGAACATTTCCTCATGTCATTAAGCAGTTCCCAAGACATGATTTTAATTTCTTATTTATACTCTAATGAATGACTTTATCATGATTTATTTAACCATGTACCAAATATTGCCACTTGCTTTTACTGTCATAATACAATGAAGAATTTTGTGAAGAGTTGTTTCTAGAGAACTTTATTTCTTTAAATTCCCAGAAGTATAATTAGTGGGTCAACATCTGAAGATTGTTAAGGCTCCTGAGAGAGGATGGCAAATTGTTCATCTTATTTCATATGTCTTCAAATAGCAAAATCTACTTACATAAAAATAATTCCTACTCTTACAATTAAATAAAACAAAGGTAGTTTTGAATTAACCTTACCTGGAGAACATACCAAGAAAAAAGAACATAGAAAGCATAAAGTGCTCTTAACATAACCTATGTTTATGAAAGAGGACTCTAAATCTATAATTCTGTAGAGGTTCATGAGGGAGTAGCTTTCTGATAGTTTTGTAATCTTTACATTTCCATACTCTGCTTAAAGCTAGATGATAGATATTAAATAATTTTTAAAGGACTCTCCAGAGAGTTTTCAGGCCTGATTTGAAATCTGCTAAGGTGTTCATTATGTACCATTTATCTTTCTTTCACAGAAAGAAATGGCAGGTTTTATACAGAACCTTTTTAATGAGGCAAAAATTAAGAAAATAGTACACAGTCTGTAAAATTCTGTTTTGTCTTCAAAAAATGATGAATGATAAATAGATTCCCAAATTCTTAATTCTTATCAAGAGTAGAACATGTTTTAACTGATTCTTCACAATTTTTATGTAATTACTAGGCTAACATACTTAGCCTAGTAAGGGTACTCATCCAAACAAAAAATGAAAAAAGAAAGATTAACACTGATGACATGTGAAGCTGAAAACACCAAGATTATTGACTAAAAAAAATCAAGAGAAATAGTCAACTGATTTGCTTTGCTATAAGTTCAGTAGTGGAATAATAGGGATCCTATAATGTTTTGAATTGAGACACTGAGACCTGATTCCAGTTCATTCCTTAATGGGATTGAAACCTCGGCAATTCATTTCATGGTTACAAGCTTCAATTACTCACTTCTGAAGTGTGAGCATTGAACCATAAGTACAGTGTAACTGTGGCTCTCATGTGAAGTCTGGTGCCTGTTCTTTATAGTCTAAGTTGAAAGACTTTGAGATTGGAGTGCTGAAAAACTAGAGGAGGCAGCTCCTATTTCAGGGGATGCCATTGCAATCGGTATTCTGCGGGAGCTCCCTTGGGAGGGTCCAGGTTCATGCTGTGTTGACCTTAGTGTTTCTTGACTGAGAATGACTAATCCTCCAGGTCCACACTAGGTTTAACCTTCATTACCCTGATTTCACTCAAATTGTAGCATCGATGTGACCTTTTGAGGGACTTCCAGTTTTAAAATCGAGGGGGTTATTTATTTTGACTCCACGTCCATGAATTCTTTGTTCAAGTGTGATGCAGAAAAACACTTACTGGAGTAAACATTGAAGAAAAAAACATTTTCAGTGCTTAACCTTCTTGTTTTTACCCCAAGGGAAAAACTAAGGGAGAAAGAGCCAGTTATTTTTCAAAACTCTGGACCTTGAATGGTAGAAAATATTCAAAGACTATTCCATAAGCTGTGGAAGTTCAAAGAGCCTATACATCGATACTTCAGCCTATTAGAGAAGAGAACGGGAGGAAATAGTATTGCTGCTTCTAGAACTGTCTTCACAAATGTGTACCCACTATAGTGGTAAAAACAAAATCAATGTGATTCAAGTTGAATCATTTGTTTGTTCATACTTTACTGTACTTGATACACCCTGAAGACACTCTATGAGAGTTCCAGAACCAAAGCAACATGCCTAGATTAAGAACAGTTTTCCCTTCTTTGAAAGACTTATTTTGATGTCAAATCTTTAATAACTATTAAAGACTCAGCTCTGATACCCTTCTATATATGAAGACAGAGATCATGTCCTTGGTGCAGATCAAATATTTCCTGTGCCACGAACTGATGGGCTCATTGTTTTCTTGATTCTGTGAAAATCCACTTGGAAAAAGGAAAGCCAGGCTTGTGAATGTGTGAAGATATTAGACATACAGACAAATCAAAGATACCTGGGAATTGACAAAACATGTTGGCTTAGAGTATACTTTTGATGAGATTGTATTCCCAGGAAGGATAAACACATTGATAGACTCATTGCCCTTGATCTTCCAACACAGTTTCTATTGACATTTCTTTTGGCTCCAGGCACAGATTAGAAAGTATATGACCCATTGATTGCAGTTAGGGTTCTTAATGACAGGAAAGAAGATTGAATTCCTTTCTCTACATACATAGGGAAGGGTAGTAACATTTTGTTTTGGTCTTAATGTAATTTTGAATTTGCAACTCTGTTTTTAGATTCCATTATTAATTCAATAATTGCATGAGATATTTTTCTTATAATCCTTAAAATTAAATGTCAAAATTAATAATATGTTAGTTATATCTTACCATCTAAAATATTAACATTAGATAACATTATTTTAATATGACAATTCAAGTCATAGTTTTTGAGTGTGTGTGTATACAGCCAGGAATTGAATGTGGGGCCTTGTGAATGGTAGGTAGGTGTTTAACCCCTTAACTATATCCCCAACCCTGTTTGTGAGTCTTTTTACAATGAAATTTTGGGAAAGTTATTTAAAAAGCATACATATTGTCCTTTTGTTGTCATGTTTTCTATATGTAATAACTATCATGTATATTACAAATATAAAACCCAGTAAATATTTCTAAATATTTGGAGAACTTTTTCTATTTTATTTTAATTTTCTGTTCCTATTTAATTTTTAGAAATTAAAGATGCCTGTGAAAAATGAACATAATGTCAATGACATTAGATCCTAGGTTCTACCAAGATGTGTACAATGTTGGATAGAAACAACTAGACTATTCCATTTGCCTTGCCTTGGACTTCAGATCTCACAACATCCATTGAATACTTATAGTATTGGGTAAAATCCTTTAAAAAAAGCTTTCAGGAGAGATTTACTGGGGCCAAGCCCTATTTATCAGAACACTACACTTTAATAGAGATAAGAAAGCAATTCCCATCATTAGGTTATTAGCAGCTGCAAATAACCTAAACTCACTTAAAATGCTTTAATAGAATGTGGTTATAATTAATTAAAAAGCAGCTTGTTTACTGAGAAGGGAAATAGGTCAATTAAATAGAGATTTCAGGGAATGTATTGACTGTGAAGGATCACTATAAAATTTATATCCACATAGCTCAGAAAAATGTTCCTGGTGTAAAATACAAGAGCCAAGTGAGAGAATTGTGTAAACATGGTAGATTCGGCCCATGGGCCCCACCATTCAGGAGCCTCCTCCTCTAGCCCATGCAAAGTTTTCTTCCTCACCATTTTTGCATTTTTGTAGAAATCGATTCATACCCTCTGGACCTGGGTCAACAGAAAAAAATAAGAGTAGGGTTTGTGGTGAAAGACCAAAACTAAACAGGAAATATAAAACCATATGCTGATCTTTGAGACCCCTGACCTCCTCCCCACCCTATATTCCCAGAAAGCCTGCAACCAGCTATAGGGTCCTCATTCTTCTTGGAAGAAAGTGAACCAACCACCCCAAGGAAATTACAGATGCATACATGTGAGCAGAGAGTTAGGGACCAACTGACAGTAGAAGAATATTCCCAAAGCAGATTTAAAAGTATCAACATTAGCTAACTGGAAACACTGGAAGTATGCCCTAAAATTCCAATGAGAATATTATTTTCAATATAATATTCTACAGTCAACTAATTTATCCATCAAGTGCAAGAGTAGAATAAAGACACTTTCCAACATGCAGGACTCACACACATAAAAAGCTACTGAACAATGTGATTCAGTCAAATGAAAAATTTAACTGAGAAAGAGAATGTGACTTGAGATAATAAGAAACTGGGCTTTGCACACAGTGTTGGTGGCACTCAAGAGCAGACAGTTTTGATTGGACCTGTGGGAATGGAGCCACCATGGGGAAAACAGGGTAAAAGAGTTATTGTTTATGTGCTTTTGGGGGAAAAAATTATAGTGTAATAGATAGTAAGAAGAGGTAAGTGGATTGGGGTGCTAGAGTTAAAAATTTACTTCCTGTTATTATTAGTTAACTAATAATAGGTAAATAGTTGCATAACATGTCTAAAATTCATAAGGCAACAGACAGCAACATGAATAATTTGGATAAATGCAGAAGAAATGCCAAAACATTTGTCTCTAAGGTGTGGTATTGGACATCCAAGCTAAAAAGGAATGAAGCATAGGCTGATTTTTCCCCTTTATAAATCTCTAGATAATCTATTATTTAAAAACAACAACAACAACAACCATAAGAATCCTTAAAGAAATGAAGATACAGGAAAGGAAATGTGTACCAAGTGTTCAGGGGACCAAAATCTTGTTACATCCCTCTATTTCAAGGTGTAGCATTCATCGATAGGAGCATCTATACTAACAGCATGTCTCTGTAAACTTTCTTTGTAAATCTGTCCCTAAGAAGATTGTTAACAATAGAACCCAGCTGAAATCTAGAATCCAAATATAGTATCAGACCATAAAATATAAAGGAGACTTTTGCAGAGGAACATTACATCATCTTCTAAATCTGTGCTTGGTGAATATATAAAATAATTTTTCATTGTATTTTAAGTTTCATGCTGCTCCTGCAGATAATTCATTGTCCTGTCATCAAAATCCAACTGCAGGGCTGGGGAGATAGCTCAGTCAGTAGAGTGCTTGCCTTTCAAGCACAAGGCCCTGAGTTCGATCCCCAGCACAGCAAAAAAAAAAAAAAAAAAAACAAAACAAAAAAAAACCCAGCTGCATGGGGAGCTAACAGATTAAATTTTCCTTCTACTGTCCAGCCAAGTGAACTGTTAAGGAAGGTTCTAAGTTGGTCTCTGGCTCCACCTGAACCTTTAGCATGTCAGAATATGGTGCAAGATCCATTTTTTAAAGTTCTTTCACTCCACTTGGACTTTCCCCTAATGATTTTTCCTAGTGAGACCTCAGTTGCATGTTTGTTCAGGGTCAGGATTCTGCCACATTTACAGAAAAATAAAGACAAGTAGAATAAGATAGGTTGCTACCTCATCCACCAAGGACAAATTGATTTTTACTCTTTTCTCACTCCATTCGATGCTCTCCTGGCTTCTTTTGATGATGATATACAGATTAATTCTGGCTTGCCGGAATCCTGAGTTACCTTGTCCATTGTATATACTCTGAGGAACCTGTTGCACTCTCTCTTCAGTTGCCCATCTAGACAGAGTTGGTGCTCAGCCTCACCACGTTCATGTTCACCATTCCATCACTGATCAGGTCATCCCAACTGTACTCTGGATGACAGTGTTGTTGCCATAGCTTCTATGGCAACTTTCCAGGGCCCAATCGTCCCATGGGATTCTAAAATAAACAATCACCTTAATGATGTGATTTGGTGAAGTCATGAATTTACTGACATTTTTTCTCCATTAACCAAACATTGATTGATGTCCTATATTATTCATAGAAATATTTATGGATAGGTTTAAAAGTAGAAGTAGTAGGAACTAAGAAGTGAAACATGTGCAGTCATTGATAAAGTCAAGTGACATGGAAAATTAGTATGATCTCGGCAAGAGAGAGTGAAGATAATCTGGAAATTCTTACTGTGTTTTGATTTCATTCACCTGGGTTTGAGCAATTTCAGGCAGCCTGGTGTGGAATGGGGATTTAGCAACCCATAGTTGGTATCCTTTTTTAAATGTCCTTGTAGCTAACAATATGTCTGGAGCTGTTGCACTAATGATTTTCCTGGTACTGTGTAAAGGAAGGCCAGCATTCATCACTAGAAGGCCAGCATTCATCACTAGAAGGCCAGAAGTCATCACTAGAAGGCTAGCAGTCATCATTAGAATGGCCTTGGGTTAGAGACATGGAGGCCAGACTCACAAAGTTGGGAGTTACAAGTCACTTAAGAATGTCTTCTGGGAATCACTGTCCTAATTTTACGTATTAGATAATAGTTAACTAAATACAGGTTGTTAGAAGGAAAATTCCATAGATGATTAAATTTAGTAAGAGTTTTATTTGATCAAAGAGAAAAAAGACACAACTAAAAATGACTTGCAAATTGGGCAGATCCTAGAATCAGAACAGATTCTGAGATCGGACTCCAGTCAACACGGTGATTTTATACCATTTATAGGAAACAAGTGAGTATACAGGAAGCTTAATTGGTTACAGAGGCTCTTCAATTAACCAAGGCTCAGGTGCTGTGATTAAATGACACAGTTGTTTGGTCTGTTGGGCCCAGTGCAGAAGTCTTGTCCAATTCAATGGCCTCCTACAAGATTTTATTTAACAAGATCACCTTGCTCTCGATATGACTAATTTAGGAGGAGAGTGAGGAGAAAGCCTGGAAGCATGCACAGGAGAACATGAGGTAAGAAATGACTTGGAAACATCACATATTGATGACACTTTACAGCAACATTGATGTAAAGGTGAGCACCAAAAGGAGGCAAGACAAGATTTAATTTGTCTGTTTAAAACTGGGAGATCGTCATGTTATGTGAAATAAGCCAGACTCAGAAAAACACATATTGAATGTTTCTTCTCATATGTAAAAGCTAGAGGGAAAAGGAAAAACAAAAGATTGACATAAATATAGAAGGAAAACCATGGGTGTAGAAGAGTGGAGGGTATTGGGAAGTATTGGGGAATAAAATTGACAAAATTATAATTGGGAAAAACACCCTAATATTTCTATACTCTCTCCCTTTTTACCAAAATTATTTAACCCTAAAGTTATTTTAGGTCTATATATGAATATGCCAAATGAAACCCACTATTATATATAATTAATATGCACCAATTTAAAAAAAAGTTTGGAAGAAATCATTTCTCTCTCTCAGAAGAGAGAGAAGTTATGACGTCGAGGAATGGATTGGATGGAAGGCACAAACTGAGGGACTGGTTGGAGATATGTGCAGAGTTAGATCTTCTGTGGTCCCTGGTTACTTGGCATGCCAAGTTAATTCAGGTGGCAGGGCAGTTGATATAGTGGTGGTAGAGATGGTTCTTCTCCAATCACTTCTTTTCATAATGTTGAATGACTGTTGGAATGAGGAAGAGGTGCTGTGGATTTTAGTGAAGAAGAGAAGTGCAATAGCCATCTAGGGTGCACAAAGGAAATATACCTGATTATCTGAAAATAGCAAAGGTGTGCTCATGAAAATAACATAACACCTTTATGGTTGGATTTTTATTCCAAGCCTTATTGGACTCATGAGTGTGGTCCTTGACTGGGTGGAAAATTGGAATATGGGTGGATATGGTGTTTCTAAATGAGAAAAAGGGAACAGTATATAAGTGAGACGTGTTTAAATTGGCATGCATTATAAGCTGGAAAGGAAAGGAGAGAGGGGGAGGGACAGTGAAGAGAGGTAGGATCAGTGGAGTAGAGGTTCCAGTAGGGTAGGACTTGGAACTCTTCAGAAATTAATTAGAAAGAAGGAGGTATGGTCAGTTAGGGGATGTGTAGGGCTGAGGTTTCAGGTTAGTCATAGACCTTAACAAGGTCTAGGGTGAGTTCAAAGTCTAGAGTTTAGAGTTTGAGGTAGAGTATACACAGTTTTTGGCAGAGCCCTCCTTACCTTCTGAGGAAGATTCAAATGCTTTACCATTTTTCCACAATTCCCTAAATATATGTATTAAAATTTATTTTTATTGTTATTATCTTTGGTGAATTTAATGGAATTGCATATATTTGACTATTTTTCCCTGTTAAAAAGGCAATGTCATATGGTTCAAACTAATATTTGTATTAGCCTGAGTTTCTTGAGGACTATGTTATATTTCTCTATTTATAGCACCTATCACAATGTCTCTTATACAATTAGCATTTATTAAATGTTTGCTGAGTAAGTAAGTGAAATCCTGATGTTAAAACTCATCCAAAGGTTTGAAGGAATCATCTGGTATATTCTCATAGGTGGGGTTTTTCAATAGCATACGGGAGATGTGACAGAAAGACAAGGGCAATTTCTGGAAAGGTAAGCAGCAGGTGAGTAGATGCAATGACTTCCTTTATTGAACAGGAAGTCTCTTCTGAGTTTCCATTTTCAGGGTGATTATTTTCCTATGGATCTTATCCATGCCTGGAACCTGTTATAGCCAGTGCTTCTCATGGTGGCTGTGCACTTGGGTGGGGGATTTGGTCTGCAGAACACATAGCAATATATAGAAGAAACAACCATCTTTTTACGTAGTCATAGATTCAGTGCAGATAGAGTACAATGGAAACTCTCATTTCTGCTTTTACTGACATGTTCCCTCAAAGATAAGATATAGACTTAGACTTATCCAAATGTGTCCATGACACTTTTCTGTGCAATGAGTGAACTGGTTCCCTTTTCACATCATGGTGTACATCATAAGCCTCAGCTTCTCCTTGAGGTTGAGCTCTTGCTAGACAAGGCAGTAATGTGCCCATTACAGGCACTGACTGGAGAAGCAAGAGAGGGCTGGAAAAGTAATGCTGAAACTTCTTTTTCATCTCTGTGTACTATCTAATCTCAGAGGAGTTGTCTTCATTTGTTAGATGCAGTTTATAGAAGCACCCATTTACTAAGGCCGCAATCACTCCAAGCAAGTGCCACCTTGTTGTTTGGTATATATTAACTCATTTACTCATCATTCAATTATTCCCTCTATTTCACAGGTTACAAAACTTTGCTTAGCAAAGTTCAATATCCAAGGTCTCAAAAAAACCAATGTATTTTAGCCAATCTCTCCTAAAATCATGCTGTACTTTGCAAGCTTTCAATAATAAACTCTGATAATCTGGCATCGCCTCTTTCTCCAGTGTTACTTTCTGCTCTTCTATGCACAATAGTCCTTGGATCTGCAGAAGACCTGGTGGTGCATATTATGTCAAGACTTTATACTAGGATAGTTGTATGTGGTCTTCTCTTTACCTATTGGTCATCTTTGTCTAAATAATTTCCACCTGTCTTCCAAAACTCATCTTGGGTGCCAACTCCTCCAGGAAGTCTTCCCTAACCTACCTTGAAGACCAAATATGAGGTTTTTCTTTTCACTTTTGGACAACCTTGTTCATTGTCTTCTCATAATGTTTATCATAGTCTACTGTGGTCTTGGCCCAAGTCCCTCCCTGAGACTGAAAGGACTTTAAGGATACAAACTCTCCATTATTTGTCTTTGTATCTGATGTACCCAGCACTACACAGCACCATGCAGGGGAGCAGTAACCAGGGCCTTTTAAAGTAAGTGAGTTAATGGTGAAGCCTGTGATCTTTGGCATCAGGAAAACCTAAATTTTCATATCACTTCCATGATTTAGTGGCTACATGAACAGTTTTTTAAGTTCTAAAAATAACAACTACTTCATCTCTAAAATGAAGATGATATTCTCTTATTTATAGAAGTGTTGTGAGGATTAAATAAGACAATATATATAAATGTTATGAGAATTAAATAAGATTATATATATGTATATATGTGTGTGTATATATGTGTATATTATATATATGTGTATATATATGTGTGTGTGTGTGTGTGTATATACATATATATATATATATATATATATATATATATATATATATGTAAATGTTAGGATCATCATTTTTAAAGTTAGAATTCAAACCCAAGCCTGATTTCAGAATCCTTGTCCTTTCTACTACTGCCCAAAATCCCTCCTTAAATACAAACTAGGGTTTTTTCATGTCTTCTTTTGAGGAATGTCTATATTCAGCTCCTTTGCCCATTTCTCGGATTGCTTGCTTTCCACAGAGTTTCTTGAGTTCATTATATGTTTTGAATATCAATCCTTTATCAGAGGTATGACTTAAAAATATTTTCTCCCCCTTGGTAGGTTGTCTCTTCACTGTTTTAATTGTTTTATTTGTTGTGAAGAAGTTTCTGGTTTTTGCTTTTTTTTTTGTTTTGTTTTTGGTGTAGTCTCTTTTGTGTATTTTTTTGCTTTTGTTGCTGATACTTTTGGGGTAAACCCCTAAAAATCCTTGCCCAGTCTGCTGTGTAGTTTTTTTCTCTGTTTTATTCTATCAGTTCTAGTTTCAAGATTTATGTTAAAATTAGTCTGTTTTGAATTAATTTTTTATTTTATTTTACTTCCATTATTGGGGATTAAACTCAGGGGCACTCTACCCCTGAGGGACATCCCCAACCCTTTTTAGTTTTTATTTTAAGAAAGAACCTCACTAAGTTGCTGATACTGCCCTTAAACTCCTAATTCTCCTTCTTCAGCCTCCTGAGTTACTGGGATTACAGGCATGCATTACCGTATCCAGCTTGAGTTGATTTTTTAGTATGGTATGAGATAAGGGTCCAATATCATTCTTTGGTATATAATACCCAGTGTATTAAGTGTAGCTAATAGTTGAGTTTTGTACCTGTCAATGTCATTGAGAGGGTGGGTCTTGAATGCTCTCATCAAGGAAAATGTCAAATAATTGAAGTGATGAGTGGGTTGGTTTGTTTAATTTGATCATTCCATAGTTTTTCAAAAACCATATCATCACTTTGAACCCCCTAAATATGTACAGTTATGATTTGTCAATATAGAATTTTTAAAAATAATATCTTAAAACAGTCTATTCATCATTGGGATCTCGAGAGTATAATTTAAGATATACTGTATGAAAATGGACTAAGACTTGACTTGTTTCCTTCTACTATTTAAACTACTCACAAATGTACAAAATCTACACTAGATATTTTTCTAAAAAAAATTGTACTACATTTGTCCATAATAAATAGTTATCTCAGTTAAACTCTAGAGAATATCTGGACTTAGTAGTATACATATCTGAACATATAAAAGGAAGATAAAATATAATCCAATGCATTAGGAAATATGTTATATAAATATGTAATATTATGTCATGCTTTACATTTTCAATAGAAATTAATTAATTTATGAACTGAGAATTTTATTAATTTCTAATGAAAATGTAAAACACAATACAATATTACATACACAAAAGGACTGAAATTCTTATACATGTCTAATCATGGCCTTACCTGTTACCAGGTAAAAACTTTGTTTTTATAATTTCAGTGATTGTGGAAATATCTGTCTCCCTTAAATCCCCACCCTTCCTCCCTCCATAGATATATAACTACTAGAACATCTGAAGATTAATTTTGTAAATTGAAGTTCCTTATCTCTGTTGACACAAAACTAGCCTTGGGAAGAAAAGATTTTTACTTCATTAGACACTTGCTTTTGAGTTTTTTGTTTGTTTTTTGTTTTGGGGTTTTTTTTGGTTTTTGTTCTTGTTTTTATTTTTGAATTGGGGGTTAAACCCATATGGGCCTTGCATAAGGTAGGCAAGAACTCAACCAATAAGTTACATCCCTAGCCCTAGACACTCACTTTTAAGTTTAAGTAATTTTCAGATCATTCCATTAAAATAGATTCATTTAATTAGGGACTGTGGGAAGAGATGGTAAAGACCTGCTGGACCCAAGGGAGAAAACACAGGAGCAAGTAAATGGCAAAAGGGGCAGGTTTGATTTTGTAGTTGATCTGCATGGTTCCAAATAGAATTTCACTTCAATATAGACTTCCCAATGTTATCACTGTGGACTCTCTGCCTTTTGGTTCCATAACTCAGGTCACCATGTTATATAATTTATATTGTTATGAATAATTACAAATATTATATAAATAATTTTAGTTATCACAACTTTTAATATTTATGCTCATTAGAGTGAGAAAGCAAATTTAGAAGTACCTCCATGCCAGTGTGGATACAGGTGATGGAGGTATGTGTGTGGAAAAGTGGTTTCACTTTCCATAATTTCCATAATCTGAGGTTTCACTTTCCATAATTTCAATTACCTATGGTCAACCACATCCTGAAAATATTAAATAAAAGTTTTCAGAAATTAGCAATTCATAAGTGTTAAATTGCACACTGTTTTGAGTAGCAAGAAAATACTCTTATCATCTTACCTCACCCTGCCCATGACACGAATCATCCCTTTGTCCCATGTATCTACCCTGTATTTGCTACCTACCTTTTGGCCATTTAGTAACTTCCTTGGTTATCGGATAGATAACCACAGTGCTCAAGTATCCTTCGTTTTACTTAATCACTCCAGAGAGCAAGAGCAATGCTTCTGGTAATTCTGATATGTCAAGAAAAGCACCTAAAGTGTTTCCTTTAAGTAAAAATCAAAAATACTTGACTTGAGGAAAGAACAAAAAAATATCACATGGTGAAGTTGCTGAGATCTACCATAAGAATGAATCTTCTACCCATAGAATTGTGAAAGAGGAAAAAGAAATTCATGATAGTTCTGCTGTCATACTTAAAATTGCAAAAGTTATGGCCACTTTGTGTAAGTGCTTAGTTGTGATGGAAAAGGCATTAAATATATGGGTAGAAGACATGAACATGTATGTATGTATGTATGTATAGAAAAAAAGCATAGTATACAGAGAGTTTGGATTATTCACTATTTTAGGCATCCACTGGAGGTCTTGAAACATATCCCTTGAGGATAAGGGTGGAACTACTATACAAACAAACATGAGATTGCTTCAGTAGTTCCTTCAGCCTTATTTGTGATCCATACTAAGTCCTCTGCCCTCACTTCTGTCTAGGCAACAGCTCCAGAACAACTTCATGTGGGCTTGCCCAGAGTATCACCATACTGGCTGGTCACAGAGGCCTGTCCCCATCTCTCCTCAGTCTCCTTCCTGCCTCCATAATCACTGGAACAAGTTTCTTCTTTCTCCATCTCCCTTTACTTGACTCGTGTCCACTATTGTGAGAGACAGATACTGTTAGCCATTGATAGTTGGTGTAAATGACCCCTAAATAGAAATAACACTCAAAGTTTCAGAGAGTCAGTATCTAACAAACTAACATTCCTGTTTTGCTGATGAATCCCCAAAAGTAAAATACGTATAAATGCCTTGTGGACAGAGGTAGACACTTTGTACCTGGGTATTTTCATAACTGTGAGTACAATGTCTTCAGCATGGTGATCTTTACAATCAGGCCAAGTGAAATAAGCCAGTCCCAAAAAGTCAAAGGGTAAAAGGTCAAAGGTTTTCTGTGATATATAGACACTAATCTAAGAAGGAGGTGAGGGAATTTTAAAAAATGAATAGAAGAGAGATAAGTGGAGTAAAGGGGAATGAAGGGAAGACAAGATGAAGGGGATAGGGAAAAACAGTGGAATGCATTGCAGTGAATCTCACCATCCTGTACATTCACAAGACACTAAAAAAAATCTATAAGTAAATAACAGAAAGATCAACAGAGTAGAGGGTAGGGAACGGGAAGAGAGAGGAGGTTAGGGAAGGAGAAGTACTGGGGACTGAATTAAATTATATCCCATGCTTTTATAATTATGTCCAAATAAATTCTATCATCATATATAACTAAAACAAACCAATAAAAAATTTTATCTTACCATTTAGAAATCATTTGCACCATCTTAGCTATCCCAACACACAAGATACGTGTGGGGGACAATGGGGAAATTTTGAAGCAAATGGAAAATCAGTGTAAGCTGGTTCTTGCCCTAGGATGACAGCACTGATCTGTATGTAACACTTCCTCTCCTCCACTTGCTGTCATAGGCTACTTTCCCCAGTCAGTTGGCCCAGGTCTCCCCAGTCCACTCACACTCACCATCCATGGCAGCCGACCCCATCAAATGGGATTACATAAACTCTTCCCATGTCAAGTTCTACCATACTAGTGGTTCTCTTGACCGTCAAGGCCACAGACTCAAATGCCAAGGAGGGCAGCGCAAGTGTTCTCTGTGAACGCCCAGCCAGGGCCTATGCCAGCATGACAGGGAGTCCTTGCTCAGCTCCAGCCAGGGTAGAACACAGCCTTATTTTTGCCCAGTCTTGTAATTTTTGGAAAGAAAATGGCAATTGAGAGGTTTTTTGGGTTTTTTTTTGGGTAAACTCTCAATTTGTAAATGATAGGTGAAAACAACATGTGGTCAAGTGAAATTGAACTGTCAGTCCAGATGTGGCCTTTTGATTGCCAATTTATGGACTAGGTTTTATAGGAGCATTATCTAAGGAAGGGAGGAGGGGTAGCCCAAAGGTTCATAGTCAAATATATCTGGAAATACTCCATATTATACCCCTCTTTGATATTTGCATTAGTGTCTTATAGTTGTGTAGTGTTTAAAACACACAGATGAATAAGCAAATGTTTAATTCAGTGTTCCCCAAGTCTGTTAACCATCTAGTTCATTCTCACAGTGTCTTTTGGTCAGTGGCATTTTTCTTAGAACTCTGACCTCAGAGTTAGACAAAGCAACAAAATACTACTTATCAATTAAATAACTGTAAGAATTTGGGTATCCACTGGAAGATTATGAAAACAGTTCAGTATAGAATTAAACAGAAAACAGATCAGTTGAATTTAATCCATAAATGCAATGGACCAGGTAGAAGCTACCCACAACATCTGTGGGGTCTGGAATGACAAGTCTACTTAGTGATTAAGTTTTTTTTTTTTTTTTACAAAAATGATACTTTTATTATTTTTTATTACAAAGGTTAAGATGAGACAACAGAAATTGTGATGTGTGATATTTTTAATAATATGGAAACTATGAGAACTGATCAAATATTTCTAAATGACATGAGGCAATGCATCTCAGGGTTCAAACGAAGTTAAAATGAAATCTACATCTACATCTAAATTCATTTCATTCTTTCTACACAAGAATTGAAATAGTGGACATACAGAAATAAATTTTACTAATATTTCTAGGCCTTAATTTTTAAAAATCAAAGTTCAAATAGACCATTTCATAAGAATCAGAGTATGATTTTTAACCTGGAAAGGAGGATTTAACATTGAAAACAGAAGTATTTAAGAGACTCAAACCCTACAATATTAATATTTTTGTTTTGATGAACTTATACTAAAATAGTATTTTTATGTACTATTTGAATAAAGATGATTTGACATGATTAAGTAACAAAAGAGTTTTTCTTTAATATTTTTTAGATGTTGATAGAACTTTTTATTTATATGTGGTGCTGAGAATTGAACCCAGTGCCTCACACATGCTAGGTAAATGCTCTATCACTGAGTCATAACCACAGCCCCAATAGTTTTTTGATTCTAATTTAAAGTGAAGAATTGAAAATTTAATTTAGGCTGTGGTTTTAAGTTGGAATTTCATTAGTTTAAAATAGAGTTGAAATATATTTGAGAGTTTATAATTTACCCTGTTTATATGTTTAAATCATCATATTTATGATAATTACTGGTATTTGGGAAGGTTTTTTGTTAATCAAATAAAGTTCTTTAAAAGGAAATAAAATTTTAAAAACAGAAAAGAAAAAGGTTTAGGAATTCTTTTAACCTAAGGGTCATGCCTATAGGTAAAGCAAATGTCCACTGGGACAGCCCTGAGATAGAGGGATCATGAAAAAGAAGAAGGAAGAAACATGGAAAATTTTCTACATGTTTTTATTTAAAGGTTACAAAGGAAGGGAGACCAAGTGAATAAGAGTGAGACAAATGACATTTTCCTTATGTTGTACTTTATTCCTATTCCACCCAGCAAAAGTTGATATGTGTTCCCCAATGCTCAGGTGGAAGATAAGTGCTATTTTTCATACCAAAAATGGTGTATTCTGCTTTCAAATTGTCCAGAGCCCATTTACTGACTCACTTCCCTTCTGTGTCCTTCAGGCCTGGGGTTCAGAATCAGTCTTCTGAATTAGCATAGAGGCAAGGTGGTCATTTCTTGTCAAAAGGCAAAATCTGTGAAATTGTGGTCCAGTAGCAGAAAGGAAGTAGGATGTCCCTGGGAGGTAGGATGGCAGGTCCCATAGAAAATCCGACAATGAAAAATCAATATGCTTATTCTTCCAAAGAGTTCCTTTGGAAGAAGAGACAGAGCTCCTTAACTGGTCTTTATTTGAAATTAGAGTGCTGATTTGTAAGAGCCTCTCAATGTGAGACTAATGACATGTTCGAGGTGTATTAATGAACCCATGTAAAGGGAGACAAAAGAGGAATCAGGGCTAATCAAAATGCCAGCTATTTTAAGATCTTTCCTTGACCACATAATGACCTTCATACATATTATGCATCATTAGTATTCATGACAATTATATATTTTTAATTTTTTCAATGTTACAAAACATTAATCATCAATACCAGAAAATAAGATATTTTTGCCTGAATAGTTTACATAAAATCTTGGTAATATTAAACTTGCAAATATCATAAAATATGTTTAAATAATGATCCAAAGCTAAAAATAAGGTAGAAAATACTACATTCTAGTAGTGAACAATTAATTTTGGTATTGTAATCAAAATCAGTGAAGAGACATTTCATATTCTAAGTGACCTAAATCTATATCTAGAGGCTTAAAAAATAAACATGTTGAAAATTAAGAAGTTTGTAGATAAATTGGATGTTAATGTTTTAGAGTCACATGCCACATATTCACATTTCAGTCAGTAATATGTATACAATGGTGGTCCTGTAAGATTGGATGATGATATAATTATTATAGTGATATCATAGCCTCTTAGTTTGTGTAAGTACACTCTGTGAGGCATAATGACAAATTTGCCTAACAACACATTTCTCAAGACATACCGCTACCATTAAATGACACATCGTTATATATCCTAAGAGAAAGTAACCACTTAACTATAAGTAAAATGAGTCCTGATACTATCTATTTTTGAACTTCACTCTTCATATATTTTTCCAACTCAGGGTCAAGGGCAATTAATTCAAAGTGGCATTACTTTGAACAAAATTAATGGAAGCAGGAAAACTTGCATGTACCAAGTCTCTGGATTTGGCTGTCTCTTATGCAAACAAGTTGGGGAAGGGAGGAAGTATTGGTGTTAGGGCTGACTCCCCAGTAGACAGATAAAAAAAGGTTACTTAATAAACAATCAATCAATCCAATGGTCTTTGTTATGTTTGGTCATAGAAGCAATCTTCTTTTCTTCTGTTGTGATTCATGGTAACTATGGTAGTCCCAAAGAATAATTGGACCCCAAATCTCCAAAGAAGCTCCAATACCCTCATTCTACTTGTGAAAAATGAGGAGACAGGGTGATTGGAACAGGATCAAGCATGGAATCTGAGTCTTTGAAGAGCGATATTTCATTCATTTATTTTAGAAATTTGTCTTAAACCCCTACCATGTGCTAAATAGTATACTGGTGTTGCAAATATGGGAGCAAAAGTAAATAAGAAAACAACACAAAAATCTGTCTTTTTGCAGCTCACATTCTAATAGAAGAAAAAAGAAGTGAACACTAATAAGAAGAGCACACAATGTGTGTAGTAGTAACAAGTGCTCTGAAGAGAAATAAAGCAGAGGATGGCACAGGAAGTTCTGGGTGGAGTTGTGGAATGATTTAAATCTCTCTAAGATCATACTAGAGAGCTTTCTGACATGAGGGAGATAGGAAGCCAGAGAGATCAAAGGCAGATCTTGAGGGGCATGTAAGGGCAGCAAGAAAGTCAAAGTGTTCAAATTGGAGTCAGTGTTTGAAGAGAGAAGATACAGATAGAACTGAATCTAGTACCACCTGGTAGGCAAGAACAAAAATTGTCTTTTGCTTTGAGGAAGATGGGAAGTCACTGGAGTGTTTTGAGCAGAGTCATGATCAGATTTACATTTTAAAAGGATTGTTTGGGTTAAGTGTTAAGAGACTCCAAGAAGGCATGGGCAGAAGTTTAAAGGTTTTGCAAGAATTTTAAGTGAGATAATGAAAACTTAGAACGGAAGTATCAAAAGTGGTGGGAAGTGACCAGATTTAGGATATATTTTGAAGAGGGAGTCAAAATTTTTCTTGATGAACTAAATGTGGGATGTGAGTGAAAAATAAGAATTGAGTGATACTATGGTTGGCCTGAACAATTGGAAATTCTGAGCTGTCACTTAATGTGAGGAGAAGACCTCAGACAGAAAGAACTTTGGAAAAAGGAGTATGAGAAGCTCCTCCATGGAAGTTACCTGAACATATTTCTTGACCTCCTTGCAGATGGTTGGACTTTGGGCCTGAATTCAGTCTGCAAAACAAGTGATGTATATCACTTCCAAGCATGGCCTGTGAAAACCTCCCAAGCACAACACTTTACACTCTTTCTCTGTCTCTAGAGGACTGTTAAAAGATAGTAAAGTCACAAGGCAGATGGAAGGAGCCTGAGTCCCCCATAACCAGGACAAGGTCACCAACTAGGGTTCTTTATTACAGATTTGGAGAACAAGATGTAAACTTTTGTTGCATGGCGTGACAGATTTGTTGATTTATCTGATACAGAAATTACTCTAATACTAACTAGTACAGTATCCTAGGATATATTTGAGAGCAGCTTTTTAGAATTTAGAGTCTCACAAGTGGACATGACCCCCCAAGACCATGAGCATAGATTGAAAAGAGAAGAGGCTAAGTGATTGAACTTTGGGGACTCCAATATTTATAGTTCAAGGACATGGGAATGAGCCAGCCTAGAAACCAATGGAGTCACCAGGGAAACAGCAAGACAACCAAGCATACATGATATCCAGGAAACCATTTAAAGTAAGAATTCAAGGACAGCGTGACCAATTGTAAAATAAAGCTGACAGGTCAATAAAGATAAGGCACTGGCCATTTCATTATGAGAAATATAACAACTTTAGCAGAAAAGATGACTTTATAGTAGGTTATAATACAGCTGTGAAAATTGAGAGACTCTAGAATCTTTAAAAATAATACTCATTATTTAAGAAGAAAATGATACAGAAAGAGTGTTGTTTAAAATAATAACCCAGTAAAATACTCATTCCTCCAGGTAATACCTGGAGAAATATTCATATCTCATTTAGTGCCTGAACTTGAAACTCATTCATTGACCAAACATTTCTTTTTTTCTATTTATGAACCAGTAACACTCTCAATAAAAGAGTTGTTTTCATTTTCTTTTCTGTTTTGTTTTGTTTGAGGTTGTTTTTCAACAAGGACAAACAGAACATAATGGGTGTTTTAAATTGGGGAGCAGGAGATGAATGAATCCAATATTATATTCTTTCTCCTGTTTTGTCATATTCTAAATGTATGAGATGCTCATAGGTTATTATTTAGTAATAATTTTAATATTTTTTAAATGAACCTGTTTTTTTCTACTTCTGAGAACTTTTCTGCCCTGCTGTGCTTTATTTTATAGTAAAGTAAGTCTCTCTGGAAAAGATCTGAGAATTACAATGAATTAAAATGAGTGGCCTTGATCCTTACCTTGGACAATATAGATGATCCAATGTCTGCTTACCTGCTTCATTTCATCTATTTACTTTAGTTTTTATCCACTCTGTTGTTGATTTGAGTCTTAGGCTTGTCCAATGTATCCTCGCTTATCCCAATCATGGTAAAAATTCTTTCAGATCATCCTGATACATTTTGGGACTTTTCACATTTCCTTCTCTTCTTTGCCTTGATGATCATTCTCTCTTCCTTCATGTAAACAATAAATTTCAGAACTTTCTGCCTTTGCAATGAAATCTGAAGTATATTCACTGAACCTGCTGAATCTACCATTTGTCTGTATTCAATTAACTGATTAACTGGGTCCTCTGGAAGAGTCCTAGCAAACTCAGAGCCCTGGAAAATCCAATACACATTTGATAGACTGCTTCTTAATGAGAATTTCAGAAATGAATAGTTCCTTTCAAATCATGTTTCTTTAAAAATATTTTCTGGTCCAGTTTTTATTGTTGAAGGTTTATGTCACATAGTAAATTCTAAGGAGTAAGCAATCAGGTTTTTAACATATGCTCTTTGAAATAGTGACATGATTCAAAGTTGTATATCACCAGTCATTTGCCAATATCTTTATTTATAGTTTGAAATAAAACTCATGTATCTTACTTCCTATTATCTTTATGCTGGGGAGGGATCTGTAGCTTTCTGAGCCTTTCTGCCAGTGGTGGCTCCTAGCTAGCTTGTTTCAACTAAATGTTGTGGGGAGGAGGTTGGGAAGGGCAGGCAAAATGGCAATAATGTCCATCAGTGGTTTTATCCCTTTGCAAGATTGAATTTGAACAGTAAATGCCAAAGCCAATATGAAAGTCATCAATTCAGGGTTACAGAAGGGCACCAACTCGTTACTTTCTCAAGGCCCTCTGCATTACATGTCCCATTTCCAACATAATGCCAGGTGGACAAGTTTAGCATTTAGGTTGGTTCTTTTACAAAAAGCTCATGACAAAATAGACATCTAGAACAGGATAGTCTTTTGCTTCTGTGGTCAGAAACATACAAGTGTGCAACAGTAATTTATTTTCTCCTGTGTTCTCTCCAACTACACTCTATTGATTTCAGAAAAGGGGCTATTAAGTTCTTTTTCCAATTAGTAAAAACTGAAAGTTGTAAAGCCTCAGTGAAAATATTTCATATCAGAATTTATGTGTAGATCCCAGAATAAGAATATTTAAACAAACAGGACATCCCAAATAATAGGGAGTCACTGTGTGCAAGTTGTTACTCTACTCCAAACCAGAATCAATTCTTATAAGAAAAAGCAGAATAAGCTAACAACTTGACCCTATCTTAACTTTTACTAATCTGCCATTTTATGATGTTGCATAAATTTCAAGTTATTAGATTAACTTATTCATTCTAGTACTCCAACAAACAGTTGTCCTTCTCTGTATTCATTTAATATTCTTTGTATTATTTAACCCAAAGTTTGCAACACATTCCAAATATACAACTTTTGGATTATGAACAATGAACTAGGGGCTGGTAGGATTACCTCCTCCCCTCAAAGATGTCTGCATCCAAATCCCCAGAACCTGTGATGATTTAGGTTATAAAGCAAAGAGGACTTAATGACACAGATGGAATTAGGTTGCTAATCAACTGATTTTAAAGCAGGGATATTATGCTGGATTATCCAGGGATCCAATGTAGTCACAATGTCATAGAAAAGTAAAAGAGGAAGGCCGAAGTGGGGACTGAGAAGTGCCATGTAATAGCATTGAGGATGAAGGACCAGGGTCATAAATCAAAGAATGTGAGGGCGTTCTAGCATCTGTCAGAGAAAGGAAACATATTCTTCCCCAGAGTCCCCAGAAGGAACAGACCTGCTGACATGCAGATTTTGACCCAGGGAGACTTGTACCAGATCACTGACCTATAGGACTGTAAGGAAATAGAGTTCTAGTGTTTGAATTGCTAGTCTATAGTAATTTGTTACAACAGCAATAGGAAACTAAAACATACTGAAGGGACATATGCATATATCAACTTTAAAATCCACTGATTGTTCTCATTTTAACCTGGCAGATATCAAGACTGTGGCGATGGGCTCTATGGAAACATTTCAGTCCATTAACAGAAAATGGAGCACTTGAAGTAGCAATTGTTTCCCCTTATAACTTGGGTATCTGAGCTTCTTGACTTTGTTCACAGAGATGAAAGTTTGGCAACTGGCAAAGGGTGAGATCCATGGCTCATAGTGTGCCTGTCTAACTGCAGAAGGTCAAAGTCTCTGTCTTCCCTTCTTCAACAGGGATCTTCTGTTTCCTGTCAGTAATACAATTTCCTGTCAATTCTTCTGTGGCAGTTTGATATCAGATTATTACATACCTTCTAAAAATTAATATTTTCTGGGAATGGAAAATGTGTTAACTTCATAGACTATACTGGTTTTTTTCAGATAAGGGCAGAAAACGGATCAAAATATACATATACACACTGAACAATGAAAAATAAAAAACAGTGAAAATGATGGTTAGTAGTTTTGATTGAGAAAACGAAAGTGCATTTTGGAATGATAAAATATTTTGAGGTGATAATGCTGACATTTTACTTAGTAGTGAGATCTTTGATAGCAAATGACTACTTACCATCATATGTTAATAGCATCTAAGGGAAGGAAGAATGGGGAGAAGGACAGAATTGGGTTTGGAGATACAGAACCCCATACCTAGCACTTTGCCATAGGCCTTTGAAAGGTCTTTCAACGTTTCAATGTCTGTGCAGGTCCAAATACAAAATGGTCACTTGGTCTCACTCCACAAGGTCACTGTGTCTCTTTATACTTAGTGATCTCCCTCTTTCCCTATTCAATACTTTGAGCTCTAATGTTACTGTAGTGAGAATTATTGGGTAAGACATGCACATAAAAATCTATCCTGGCACATGGGCTCAATAAGTATTTGTTGTTGTTAACATGAGCTTGCCTCATGTCTCACTCTTTTTTTTCTACTACTATCAAACACCTGAAACTGAGTAACTTAGAAATAAGAGTTTTATTTCTTACAGTTCTGGAGACTGGAAAGTCCAAGTTTAAGGAACCTGCATCTGGCAAGGGACGTCTTGGAAGGCGAAAGAGCAAAAGAATACCTGAAGAAGAGAGAGAGAAAGGGAAGGGGTCAGATTCATTCTTTCATCAGGAAATCAATCTCATGATAAAATAATCCACTCTGGCAAGAAAGTCATCATTCCATTCATGAGGATACAGCCCTTGGGAACCTAATCGTCTCTTACAGTTTCCCATCTTTCATTCAGTTTCCCATGTTTTGTTGGGGATTAAGTGGAACTTAACATATGAACTCTAGAGGACACATTCAAACCATACCACTACAAATTTTGAAGTATTCACCTTTTCCAATGTCTTGTCCTTTATGCAACATCATTTCCAAAATATGTACAGCTTTAGACCATGTAATTGTTTCTTGCTTTATGCCTTGATTTTGTTGTTCTCTCTTTTTAGATTGCTCTTTTCTACTGTTCCTCCACCATTTTTCTCTGTTCTCTTTATAGAGGAGTTGACTTTCATTCTTGTGGTGTTCTCTTCATTTCTGCAACCCTATTTCCTAGCACAGTTAGGCATATTGTTAAAAAAAATAAAAAGTGTTGAACTAACGTAGGTCAGTTGTTAAACCAGGTACAAAAACCTTTCCCAAAAATGTTTGGCTTATAAGGCAATCCCACCAATGAAGGATGCAGATGCTCAATCCAATGACAACTTTCATTTGTCATGTTAGATAATTTTTTTAACAATGGGGACAACTGAAAAAAATCTTGTATTTTATTTTTAAACCCATCATCCTAAGATGTCAGTCACCTCACTTTTATAGGTCAGTTTCTATGTAGAATAAAAGTAATCATACAAATGGTTCTTGCAATGTCCTAAAAAAAAGGGTAAAGCTCATTTCTGTGCACCCTGAATTATGCTCCTGTAAAGGAGCAAAAGAATGTTGTTTGCACTAGAGAAGAAGGATGGGGTCCACATCTCCTGTTATATTTGAACATCCGGAAACTCAAAAGTGGCATAGGTACTGGACAAAGTTTGTTGAATGTGTAAATCAGCATTTCCTTCAGAAAAAAATTAATTACTACTCTTTTCTATCCATGGTGTAATGGTGCCTTGTCATAGGTGTTGGGAAGCACACAGTAAAGACAGAAAGGTCTGGGCTTTTACCTACTTCAATCTTTTTTATCACGTGGTTTAAATAATACCTATGTCTCTAGTTTCTACCAGTTGACAAAACAATTCTAAACCAATTGAAAATAATTCAGGGATAGTTTGTCATTCAAGAGGCTTAAAATGGGACAGATTGAGTAGCACTAGAAACATCTTGCAGAGTGGCATGTGACACAGCATGTTTGTCTCCAACTTCTCATTAGGAATCTTAAGTTTCTCAGAGGAGAGAGGACAACAACAACCAAAACAGATGCGACTAAAGCAAAATGTCTTTTAGTAGTAATATGGAAGAAAGATTTTATGAGACTAGAATTTCACATGCACACATATACACTAATGTAAAATGGTTTAATTCAAAATAACAAGTAATAGAATGCTATTGCATCTTGCTCAGAAAACCCTTAAATATAGCATTTTGTACATTACTGTCATCTATAGGAGATTCGTCAGGACATACAGGAGATGGTGGTCTACTGTGAATAATGAGAGGTTTAAAAACAAATTTTCACCTGATGGTGGAAGACATTTTCATGAGAAGCTTAGGTTTTGTAACTCAAAGTGTTCACAGAAATTGACTTTGTCAGAAAGCAGTTTTAGATCCAATATTTTGATTGCTGTGGAGTCAACTTAAGCAGATCGTAAATAGTATAAGAATAATATGAGTTCTATTGTCCAAAGACCTTGGAGCCATGGTTGAGAGATGCATGCAGCTACTTGACAAATGAATGTTGACCAAATTTTTAAGTGTCTAGTTTTGTAATTGGAACTTCCTGCTGACATAATCAAGATTTATGCTTGGTCAAGATTTATGCTTGGTCATTCAATGACTCAAGAAGTCTTTTTTGGGCATTTTATTACACATATAGAATTATGTCACAATGCCAGTTCCACAAAGAAATTGCATACTATCCAGAATTTCAGCTTTCTTAATTGTGAGACCAATTTTGTGGAAATAGAGACACCAAAGAACATCAGTACCATCAGAACAGAAATAAAGCATTGTGCTTGATTAGGGTCTATTTTAGTTTTCGTTTATTAAAGAAAAAAAAAGAATCTGCCTTTGAATCATGTGTAAATGAGAAAGACCATACCAGTGTGTAAAATATATTTAAAATAAATAGTTAATAAGTAAAATAAGTATATGTGCATTATGGGAATGGGGCATAAAGTTTGAGGGAAAGTGTACATTCATGTTTGAGAATACAAGACCCTTTCCTACTAGTTACTATAGGTAGTGGAAATAGGTTAAGGCATTTAATCATAACTTCATAACTTCATGATAGAATGAAATTCTTCACATCCATAAAAATGTGAGATATTTTTTTCGCTCTGTACTTGGCAGATATGAAGTTGAAACTCTTCTAAAGCCTGAGATAAGCACACATCCTCTTTCTAAGTTACCTAATGAAATAAATCATAGACATGCAGGTGGCCTGTGACAAAGCACAGATCTATATTGTTAGAATGAGAAAACAAATTGTGCACAGTCACTCATATTTATCTCTGGTGTTTGGGACTTATATTGCATCATTTTTCAAGGAGCTCAGAATTAACTATTCTATAAATACACATCCTGGTCTGGGGTATGGGCACTGCAATGTAGATAGATAAGGTACTTTGTCACAGAAAAAGTTATGTCACCAGCTCTATCAGATTTGCATCCTGTGCAGTCCCCTGACTACTGCCTCTGGAAGAAGAACCCTACACTCCATTGCATTGCATACTTTGCATACTATAAAGTCCTACTAACAGGGCTGATGTGTGTGTATAAAGCCTCAAGTGAATCCTGATCTGGTTTAGAAACACAACATGAAGTCATTCTTAAGTAAATTCATTTGATTTACTGTTGTCCCTCTAACATTTATAAATGTCCATTTTCTCAACTAAGGACAGACTTCTGACTTTGGCTTGGCCTTGTTTCTGTTGAGAATCTTGTGTTTCCTGTTTATAACCCTCATCGTACACTCTGGTATACTTTTAACATTTATTGAAAATTTCTCCCCCAAAATGACCATTTTCTACATGTATGCAATGGTCTGATGATTCCATGAGAATCATGAGCCAAGGGTGGTGTAATGGGTAGTTCTGTGGAAGAACTGATGGGTTATCTCACTCCCTAGCTGATTCACTTTCACAAACTAACATCTCCCTTAGACAGATTGTTTTGAACCAAACTTGTACTCAACCCAACTATAAAACTGCAATTTTTTCAAATAACCATAGGCAGAAGTGTTAATTCTATTAATGTCAATGTCTACCCTCTTAACTATAGGTTAACTGTAGGTCATCTTTATTCTTACATTCCTAGAGATGCCCAATCACATAGTTAAGTATTAGACTCTCACCCAGCCAAGGCCATCTTATGCATTTTAGGTTTTTCAGACAGAATCTGAGTGTGGTGGCACATAAAAATGTCAAGAAGATGATCTTGGGCCCACCTTTCAACCCCCTCCTAGAGTTAACCTATGCCTGGATCTCCTACTGGCTTTGAAAACCATATTTCTACCTGGAGTTAGCTCTGAGGGTCACAAAGTGGGCAGGCAGACACAGTCCTGCTGGGGAGAGACTTGTTCTCTTTGTCATTCCTTGTAGGTAGTATTCATTGATACCAGCTTAAGGGATGTCATTGTTCTGAAGTTATAAATGTTACATTGCTTCTTTCTTGAAGATCTGGTCTTATAGCTTTTTAAAAGTGTGGTGTCTACTGCTTCCCTGCTCAACATTCAGTCTGAAATACCATTGACCAGAGCTATGCAGACAACCATGGGTCAATGTCCCACCAGGTCCATCCCTGACTCATGTAAGGATGCCTACTGCCCAGCAGAAGCATTGTGGAATCTGTTTTATCAAGTATTGAAACTCCTTTAGTAATGGTATTTTCTCAGGAAAAGAAATCACTGTTAGCCATTTTAGCATAGTCCTCTGTTTTCACTAGGTGGCACATATTCTAGGAAAATTGCTACAAAGCAATGTTATTCCTTACCTTTATTGCACACCTGGATGGGTCCTTAGGGATCATATGGTTCAATCTTTTCATTGTCTTGGCCAAGTAGTAGCTTTGAGATGTTGGATAACCTAGTTAGGTCAATTTCAAGGACTATATGGTCTTGGGCTAACACTTGGACTCTGTGTCTTAGTCTCCTCATAAGTAAAATGGAATAGTGACATCATTAATTCACCAAGTTACTGTGAAAATTAAAAAGAACATTGCATATCAAACTAAATTTATAGTGATGGTCATATTCTAAACAGTGTGGCTGTAATAATTACTGTTATCATTATTATTCATCAAATCTCCTGATCCCAGAGAGCAGAAGGCTCCTTCTATCATTCTGTCATGAGTTCTCCTTGCAAATTACCCATCCAAGTTTGTGCACTGTGGTAAAGAGCTGGATTCTAGACCAGTTCCCTACTAGTGAGTCATGTGACTTTAGAAAATTAACATAACTTCTCTTGAGTTCCACTTCCCCATATACAACATAAAGAGAAAACCTTTTGGAGCTCTTCCATCTTTAACAGCTCTGGGTTTATGTATATGGAAATAGGTACTCCTATATGCCTGGTCTTGCTTTAGGCTATTATTATGACCACATCTGTACTTCCTCAGCTTCCCCCACAGGCAATCCAAAGCCATTCCTCTCAGTAGCATAGAATTCCATGTCCACTTTTGTGCCTCATTGGTGGAGTGTAGTATGGTAAAGGGGATTTATCTGAGCCCTAGGAAAGTATGAACATTAATGAGAACCTGTTTCTTTGTTTTCCTTAAAAAATTAAACTAGAGGAAATGGTCTTAAATATCCTAAGGGGAACTAAATATCATGAAATCAGAGATTGATACAGAGTAGTAGAATAGGAGGAGTTTGATAATAGAAAAAAATCCTGACTATAATAATTATGAATTAAATTACCAAAATATTTGTAATATCTTCTTCACAAACTTTAAAATAAGACAGGTTAATTTCCCTGAGACAATTTCTCTATCTAGTGGCAGGATCTTGACAATATTCCACCTGTTCATTCACTTGCTTACCCTGTAATAAGTGAGTACCTGCTGTTTGCCATTGCTGACTTACAAGACTTCTCAAAATCCCTTTCAGTTCTAAAGTTCTCTGGTTTACCAAGAGGGAAGTTATTTTGTCCCCCAAATGAGTCGTTTCTTCCATTTTCAAACTGGTGTCCACTTGTGGATTTCTACCAATTAATAGCCTTTGTGCTGCGCTGCTGCTCACTAGCAAGTAATCTGTTATCTAAAAATGGTTTATTTTTTAAAATCTGAAGTTTATTAACTTTTTCTCAAGATTGAGGAAGTAACTTTTAGCTTTGCATTCAGCCCTGAAAATGTCAAAGGCACAGCTGGCTGGTAGCAGGTATTTGCTTTCTACGTTTTCACTGGGAAAGTGTGAGTCGTTCTTGTTGCCTAGGTAATAACACAGCTTTTCTTTGTCTTTTTGTATGTGCACAGTACAGAATGGATTGCAGTAAACAACTAAGAGTTGCTGGCGTAATGGAATATTGTAGAAAATCTCTCAACTTTATCCTTTTTATGCATCTTTTGTGCTATTTGCACTAATATCGTATTACAATGAAATTACATAAATATGATTTTTTTCAATAAAAGTTGGAAATTTTTGACAAGTGTTTGTAGGACAAATTTCTCCCTCTTCCAGCAGACACTGGAAAAATCAGTTCTTCTAGAGGCCTTGGATTATTCATTATTTTTGTGTAGTGATTTTTAAGCATGATATTATTATAAATATATGTATACTGAGCTATAGCTTGATGTCAATACATGGGTTACAAACTTTGCTATTTGAATTAAATACTGGTTCAAATGAACTAAATCATCTTAGATTGGTAGTAGAAAAGATTCTCAAGTCAGGAGTTACTTTTTAAAGACTATCAGTGGTATCATATGGTGTAGCATTTGATGACTATTAACTAGTCAAAGATTATTTGTATAAACATGACTGCATGGAGTGGTGTATGAACACACCTGAAGGTGGAAGAGTTGGATGAATCAGATGGATATGCAGCTGGTATATCCAGGTCTTTGACAAGGAAAGTGAATGTGCAAATTTGATAACTCTAATGAAAGTTACCTCCTTGGGAATTTTTTTGGTTTTGGTATGACCGTGTCTATTCTGACAAAACTATGTAGTTTTCTGCAATTATTTCTGTATTTCTAGGCTTTCTTGCCCACGAAAATGAGAAAAATGAATCTTTTTCCTCTTAAACACTGAGAGGTTACCTGACACAGATCACAACAAACTTGCTAAGGAGTATTATTGATGAATGATGCCAACATTTGATGGAATTCATGCAAAGTAACTAATGAACCCAATGAATTGAAATCCTAAAGTAAATTTAGACTTAACAGTTCTATTGACAGGTTTTCTGTGAATAGATCCAAGTTCCTACTATTTCTCAAAAGAGTGAATGTGAAATTCCTAGGAAATGGACTAGGACTAATTTATCATCTCTGCTATGATTTCTGTCTTTGTTCTAGGATTTAGATTTAATGGTCAAATATGCATTGAGATTTTACAAATCATCCTTTGAAAGGACTAATTGGTTGGGCTTAACATCATTTTTTTCCCCCTTATGTCTCATTTGGGCCCTACACTCTTCAGAAGCATGGTCTCCTTGCATCCCACATGTATCCTATATGTTGGTCAATCTGATGATTATTTCACAAAACTTTTTATGTCCTTCTCTACATATCTACATTTTATACTCCTTCCTTTTCTTTTATCTCTTCTCCCCACTCCATTTCCTTCTTTTCTACCCTCCTTACTTTCTTCCTTCCAGAAATATTTATTCATAATTTTTATTGAAGTATTTTATGCAATTTGGGACCCACTAACTTATTATAGTAGAAATTTTATAAGCATTTATGGACAAATAATTCATGTTTACTTTAGAATGTTCACCTTATCAGCATCATGAAGACTGAGAGGCAGGTAATCCTGTTAGGAGTCTGTTGCATTCCTGTAGGCAGGAGATGCTGATTGTGACTTTGGGAAATTAGGGAAGAAGAAAGATGACCAAAGAGGAAATTGGTAAAACTTGGAGAATTACCTATTGGGGAATAGGAAGTATGTATAAAACCACCAGGGCACAGAGAAGATAGAATTTCTACCCTGGGTAATTTAAGGCCCAAATGGTTAAAAAATCCTCTCCCCATGAATCCTTTTTGAACTCCTTCAGTTGAATTAATTGCTCTATTCTCTTGATTTCCATAATATTATATTGAAATGAAATTATTTGTTTTTGTGGGTTTCAAACATGCAGAATGTGTGAAATCCCTAAGGCAGAGATTGGACATGATCCAGAATTGTATCTTCAGCACAGGTTATAAGCAGACACATGTGGACCCTATCTCTATTCAAGACTGTGTGCACCAGCCACTCTGCTGTACATTTTTCTTATGTCTAAAGATACACTCCACTTTCATGAATGTTTCAGGCCACCACACAATGTGGAATTTTTTATTAGAAAAATAGTTGTAGACATACAGAAGAGTTGCAAAGACAGTAGAGTGAGTTCTGATGTATCCTGAATCTGAAATTCTCTTCTATTAACATCCTATATAACCATGGAATAATTAACAAAATGTAAAAATTGGTGCTACTATAATTAATGTAGCCTATGTAATTAGTATCAATAGTCTGTAACTGATATGCTATGAAATAAACTGTAGACTTTTTTCCAACTTTTCTACTAATTATGCTTTTCCTGTTTCTGGGTCCATTAAAAAAATACCACAAATTATTTTCATTTTTTTCTTATTTTTAAATCTCTCCAAGTTCCTCCATCTTGTGTTTTATGATTTTGATCCTTTGGAAGGCTTTTGGCAGTTAACCCATTTTGTCTGGTATTTTCTCACAATTAGGCCAATTTTATGGATTTTAGGGAATAATCTCACAGAGGTGAGGTGCACTTCTCAGAGCACCATAGCAGGGGTACCTCCCATGGGCATGTATTCATACTGGTGATGTTGGTCTTGATCACTTAATGGAGATAATACCTACTAGGTTCTCACTTCACTGCAGAGTAACTGTTCTGCCCTTTTCATTCTGTGTTCTTTGTAAGAAAATCAGTAGCCTAGTCCTTACATAAGGGATGAAGGATTAAACTCTACCTCCTGGAGGGAGAAATAGCAGAGTTTATGAGCAAATGTTATGGTTTGGGTGTGAGGTGTCTCCCAATCACGTGTTAAACAATGCAAGAAGTTTTAGAGAAGAAAGGATTGGGTTATGAGAGCCTTAACACAATCAGTGAATTAATCACCTAATGTGATTGAGTAGTAACTGAGGGTAGGTGGGGTATGGTTGGAGGAGGTGAGTCATTGTGGGCCTGGCTTTGGGTCGATATTTTTATCTGGCAAATGGAGATCTCTAGCTTTCTCTCTGATTCCTGATCATCATGTGAGCTGCTTCCCTCCACCACACTATTCTACCATGTTGTTCTGCCTCACCTGGAATCCTGAGGAATAAAGCTGGTTATCTATGGATTAGGACTTCTGAAACTGTAAACTCTCAAATAAACTTTCCTCTTCAGTGATTGTTTTGGTCAGGTCTCTTAGTCACCACAGTGAAAAAGTTGACTAAAACATATGTTAAAACCACCACAATAATTAATAACATTTTGGAGGAAGTATATTGAAGCTATGCAAATATCTTAATTTTCCTCAAAATTTCACCTACTGATTTTAACATTCATCAATGAACTTTTGCTTGCAATAATTTTTGCCATAGTAATATATAATGGAGATTTTCCACTTCTCTTATTATCCATTTATTGATTGGAATTCTTTTTTCAGGGAGGGGATTCTTGGGAATTAAAATCAGGGGCACTCCACCAGTGAGCCACATCCCCAGCCCTATTTTGTATTTTATTTAGAGATAGGATTTCACTGAGTTGTATACTGCCTTGCTTTTGATGAGGCTGGCTTTGAACTTATAATCTTCCTGCCTCAGCCTCCTGAACTGCTGTGATTATAGGCTTGTGCCACCATGTCCAACTGATTGGAATTCTTTTAAAAATGAAATTCCTATTAAAATTCTCATGATGTTCTTCATAGAAATAGATAAAACAGTCATGAAATTTATTTGGAAAAATAAGAAGCCCAAAATACCCAAATTAATCCTTGTGAAAAAAGGGAAGCAGGAGGCACCACAATACCAGATCTTAAATTATAATGCAGAGCTACAGTAACAAAAACAGCATGGTATTGGTACCAAGTAGACATGGAGACTAATGGAACAGAACAGAAGACACAGAGATGACCCCACATTAACTGTTATCTCATACTAGACAAAGGTGTCAAAAACATACTTAGAGGAAAGATAGCCTCATGTGACTATACTTTTTAATTTATTTTATTGCTAAAATGTTTCCAGTGTTGACCATGTTTGTTTGTTTGTTTGTTTCAATTAGACTTAGTGGCCCCATGTGTTTTTTGAGGGGAGGAGGGCAGACAAGCACATTCTTACTTTGGCACGATAAGATACTCTAGGCTTATTTAGTCCCAGTCCTATCTATATTCAACAATTCTTTTTTATTTTTTTAAAGATGGGCATAATACCCTTATTTATTTGTCTTTATTCATTTTTATGTGGTGCGGAGGATTGAACCTAGTGCCTCACATGATCTAGGTAAGCACTCCACCACTAAGCTACCACTCCAATCCTCAACAATTTTTTTCTGTGGATGTTATTTAGTATCTGAGATCTGGGCATTAAATGTGCTGGTTGCCACTGGGGCATCTCTACTTCCAGATCCCTTTTAGCAATTAGGAAAACATGTACATGCCGGTCACCCCTTGGTATCCACAGGGAATTCTTTCCATCATCCATGTAGATGCCAAAGTCTGCAATATTTGTGCATAACCTATGCACACACTCCTGTATACTTTCAATAATGTCTGTATTACTTATAAAATCTAGTACATGTGAATGGTATTTAAATGGTTGTTCTATTGTATTATTTAGGGAATAATTACCCCCAAAAATGTCTGTGCACATTCAGTATAGACAGATATTTTTCCAAATATTTTCTAGCCATAATTGGTTGAATCTGTGGGTGCATAATCTGCAGATATGGAGTGAGGACACGTACTAATGTATGTACATACACTTATTTGTATTTCTGTCTTTGTCAAAAGTCAACTAACTGTCTTTATGTGCATCTATTTCTAGGCTCTCTTTTTCTGTTCCAGAGATCTATGTATCCATGATTTGATCAAGACTATACAGTCTTTATTACTGTGGCTTTATAATAAGTTATAAAATTGTGTAATGTGAGGAGTCCTTCCACTTTGTTATTCTTTTAAAATTTTTGTTTAGCTATTCTAGATCCTTGGCCTTTCAAATAAATTTAAAATCATGTTGTCAATATCACCCAAAATCTTTCTTGGATTTAATTGGGATTGTATAGAATTCATAGACCAGTTAGGGGAAATTGAGATAATAAATACTTTGTCTCCCTATTCATGATTATAGTATCTGATTCCATATGTTTAAGTCTTGAATGTTTTATGGGCATTTTGTAGCTTTAGTATGTAGATCTTACATTTATTTTTCTGGATTTCTATTTTTTATATCATTGATTCCTGCCCTAATAATAATTATTATTTTTCTCTGTTAATTTGGATTTATATTGATTTTTTACCTCATCACCAAAAGATGATGAAGGTGTAGGTTAGTAATTTTAGACCTTTCTTCTTTTCTAATGTAAGTATTAATGCTTTAAACTTATCTCTAAGTGCTGCTTTTGCTGTGCTCCACAAATTTTTATATGATGTCTCATTTAACTCAGAATATTTAAAAATGTACCATGAAATAACCCATGTTTATTTAAAAGTAAGCTTTTTAAGTTTGAAAAATTTGGAAATTTTCCATATTTTTGTTATTAATTTAGAGTTTCATCCCATTATGGTCTGAGAACACACTTAGTATGATTTCTATCTTTTAAAATTTTCAAGATTGATTTTATGCCCCAGAATAAGTCCTGTGAATGTTTTATATACACTCGAGAAGAATGTCTATTCTGATGCTTTTGGTTTGGATGTTCTGTAGATGTCAATTTGGTCAATCTGGCAGATAGTATTGTTCAGGTCATCTATATCTCTACTTATTTTCTTCCTACTTGTTCTATCAAATACTAAGAGTGGAATGTTGAAGACTCCAACTACAATTGCATATTTGTCTATTTCTCTTTTTAGTTCTGTTAGTGTTTGTCGTACATAATTTGAATTTCTGGTCAGTTTGTATACATTCAGGATGGATACTTACAGTTTCTTTTTATTTTTTTAATTTTAGATAGTTATTCTTTCTTTCCTGTGAGCTGCATCAAATAAGCTTTCTCTGTATTGGTATTCTCTGTATTAGTGTGCTCGACAGGGTTAAGGGAAAGGAATCCTATAAGAGAGTGCAAATCCTCCTATTTTGCATACCCAGGGATTTCACCCTTCTTCATACCCAAGTTGAGACTTTTCAAATTTGTTAAATATTTCTTTGACTGAACCTTCTTATCAACCTATGTCATGTCCAGCGGTGTTTGTTGTAGGTCAGCAACTGCTGGATTCTGCTGCTCCCCATAGGCACCTTCCTCTTCCCAAATTTGTCACGGCTGATTGCTCTCCAACCGCAGTGTTCTCCCAGGTATGTCAAGCTTTTTCCTTGTAAGGGGAAGGAGTGGTGCTTTCAGGTCCCCATACTGAAATCAAATGTCTCATAGATATTTTGAAGACTTTAAAATCTGTATTTTTTTTTTATTTTGTTTTGTTTCACCACCTTTTTTTTGTATTCGTAGCAACTTGTGCCGTTTTGCCTCTTGACTTCCCATGGCACAGGAATCATAGTGATCTGAGGGTCTCCACTTGCTGAGTTTTATTTATTTACATCTTTCTGGACATTTCCACTCACTGATTTTTTTCAATGGGAAATGTGTACTTTTTCTGATTTTTCTTCCATATTAATGTGTACTTTTCTGTCCTGTACTCTGTGTATGTACAATTACATTATTCTTCTTTGGAAATAAACTATGTGTAAATCCCTATGCCACGCTGTGTTTCACTGTTGAGTACAGGTTGAATTAGAGTGACGATGATCTTACTGATAACTGTAGCACATGTCAACTTTTACAATCTCCCAAGGGTTATTTCTCCAGTTCTAACTTTACATCATGTGTCTTCTAATCAAGATGTGTGTTGTGTTTAGGTAATAGAAATCATTCTTCTCAGGAGTAGACCTATTTCTTTCTTTTTTTATCACTAAATAATTTTTAGTCACAACATCTTAATAGGCCACTGAAAGATCACTTAATTTCAAAATAATATGAATTGCAATGCTGTAATATTCAATAATGAACATGCTCAATAATGAAATGCCAATCATTAACCATACTTTATCCAACCTTAAACCATTTGGAGTTCAGTTTAAAATTATGAAATTAAAATAATATGGCCATAAAGAAGTTTTTGCATATAAGCTGATCTAAGCCATTGTTTTATGAAGCAATGACATAAAGGAAATTTATTTTTTAATAGCTTGGCTTGTTGAAAAGGGGTCAGAGGAATATGAGGACCTTGTTTTTGCTGCCTGAGGCAATCTCATTTGCAAAATCATTCAAACCAAAGTCCATCTATCATTATGCAAACAACCTGGAGCAATTTTTTTAGTGTTGATTTGTTTGTGTTTAGAAATCTCTGCCTAATGGCATTGAGGCTCTCATCCCTATTGACAGTTCACCTTCTGTTGCTTCACTTCTTCCTTTAACTCCTTTATAAAACCAGTATACATGCATTTCCTTTCATGATGCTATTTTTCATATCCACAGGGCTTTTTGATGGACATAGAAAGAAATTGACCACAATTTAAGTGACCTTTTAATAATTCTAAGACAATTCAAACATTAATGAAAGGCCTTTTTGCTAGCATATGCATAGTGGAATATTTAGAATAGTAAGAAGGGAACTAGGTCAACTTGTGATGAAAAACTGCTATAAATATCTAGAATTCAGAAACATCTGGACTCTTAAAGATTTGGCGTCACTTCCTGTGGTCAGGTAAAAGGTGCCTGGTTACAATATGTAGTTCTGAGAAGATAATTAAATGGCTCATGCCATTGCTGAAAGTGAAGATTATTCACTCATTAAGGGGTAGTGGAACTTCCCAGAGGAGAATATGCCGGAGTCTAATTCACCCAAAGTGGCTACTTGACCCTTAACTATATAGCCATCTTTGCCTATGAAGGCTGTAGTCATCGTGCAGCAAAGTCATTGTTGAGTGCCTGTGACCTGCTTAGGCTCAGGAAAGCCAATGGTGCTGTCAATTGAACCAAAGTGTAAAACTGACCATCAAAAAATGTTTGGTACTATGGTTTTGATCTTGACTATCCCCAAAGGTGCATGTGATAATGGTTTGGTCCCCAGCCTGTGGCACTAGTGGTTGGTGGTAGAACCTTTAGGAGGTGAGGCCTAAGGAAGGTAGGTCATTGGGGGGATGTTCCCTTGAAGGGGATACTCGTACCTTGGCCCCTGCCTCTACCTCTTCTTCCTGGCTACATTAGGTGAAGGACTTTGCTCCACCACACATGCCTGGCCATGACACACTGTGCTAAACAGGCCCAAACAACGAGGCCAAGCAATTGTGGACTGACATCTCTGAAACTGTGAACCAAAATAAACCTTTTATTTTTTAAGTTGATTATTTCAGGTGTTTTGTCACAGTGATAGAAAACTAGCATAGTTGGCAGTTGCTAAACTATTTTGGAAGAGGGAGATCCTTTATAAATACATTGAAATAAGAGTTTTTCTAAGGTTTTGGACATTAAGTGTACCCCAAATTGCATGATACAGGCAAATTGCAAGCCCAATAGTTTAGTTGTCCCTCCTTACCTGACAATCCTTAGAGTAATGCAAAAGATCACTAAAAAGATCCTGGTAACAAAATTTCTAATTTGTGTTTTTCCTAAAGGGCAGGGTAATAATAGTTTGGAATTATCTTCTCTTCTGATTCCTTGCAGATTCATGGACCACATTTATATTAGCAAAGTGTGTCAATTAAGCCAAAGAGATAATAAGAATCAGTTAAAATTTGAAAACAAGATTTGGCCTTAAAAATTCAAATAAGGATGATCCACCTGACAAAACAGACTATGAATTCTTTTATACTGAATATATACACTTTTTTTTCACCCTCATGTGTGCTTCATAATATATCCTGCTTTTCTTCAAGGAAAATATGCTCCCAAGATTAAGATAATAATAGTAATGAAATAATAGATTGTTATATTTGTAATCTGTAATTATGTATTCACCAAATAAGTGGCCAGTATCTAGGGAACAAGCAATTATATGAGCTGTGATTACTAAAGAAGTAATTATGATGAAAGATAAGCCCTCTCTTAGCTGTGCTTTTTTTTTTTTTTTTTAGGCTGGCATTTACATAACACAATTTCTAGTCCATGGAGAATGTTTGTTTGGGTCTGAGAAAATGTGTATCTGTCATGCACAATTTAGTACAGGAAACATTGGCATTTAGTATGTGACATTCTTAATTTTGACTATTCACTAGCTGTTGGAAGGACCCTGGCTTACTGTGACTTTTGCATGGCATGAATCTGAATCATTTGCTGCTGTTTTCAGTGCAGGAACCTATACTGCCTGGTATCACATTCCTGAGTCACGAGGGCAGTGTTTCTGATGTAGTGGGAAAAACAAAAAGAAAAACATAGCTGTTTTGGATAGTGACACAACTAAGGAAGCATAGTAAAAGTGTGGAAAAACCAAAGGGGGTAATTTAGGCTGAAGTTGTTTTTGCAAACTTGGGAATTCTCAAAGTTCTCAGACCATGAATGTGTTACTTTCCAGGGGTTTTAATGAACTTGTTAGACTTGGGAATCAAGTTTAGTAGTATTCTCTTTTCAGGAATCTGTGCTATCAATAACTGGTTTTAATTAGCACAATGTGACATAAAAACTTTGGAGATAATAGCAACAAAAATTTATTTAGCAAAAACTACCTGTGTTTCAGGTAGATCTCAAAGTTGTTATTATTTTCTACTTGTCTGTTTTAGCATATTTTGCATTTTCTTAACCCATTCATCATCTTTTTTAACTTTTAAATAATTTTTCTTTTATATGTGTTGATTCATTCTGCACATGTAGGATGCAAGAACTATAGTATGAATAGAGAAATGAAGACAAATTATGTCAAAATGTATTCCACTGTCATGTATAACTAAAAAGAACCAATAAAAAATTAAAAAGCAGAGAAAGAGATGGGGGGAGATAAATAGGACCAGAATTTGAATTGTTTAAAACAATACAGTGGATCACAAGTTTCATGGAGATCACTCCCATGTTCATGGATAAGCAGAATTAATATTGTTAAAATGGCCATACTTGATTTTCAAGTAACAATATAAACATATAAATGTTTTCAAGTATATCAGGAAAAAGTTACGCTCATACATTGCTGGTGGGACTGCAAATTGGTTCAACTACTATGGAAAGCAGTATGGAGATTCCTCAGAAAACTTGGAATGGAACCACCATTTAACCCAACTATCCCATTCTTTGGTATACACCCAAACATCTTAAAATCAACATATTACAGTGATACTGTCACATCAATATTTATACCTGCTCAATTCACAATAGCTAAGATATGGAACCAACCTAGGTGCCCTGCAATAGATGAATGGATAAAGAAAATGTGGTATATATATTCAAAGGAATATTACTCAGTTAAAAAACAAAAAGAATAAATTTATGACTAAGTGAAATAAGCCAATTACCCCCAAAGCAGCAAAGGTTAAATGTTCTCTGTGATATGTGGATGCTAACACATAACAGGAGTAGGGAGGAGAATAGAAGTTCATTGGATTGGACAAAGGGGAATTAAGGGAAGGGAGAGGGGATAGAAATAGAAAAGACGGTGGGATGATTCTGACATAATTTCCTACGTACAAATATGAATACACCACAGTGAATCTTCACACCATGTACAATCACAAGACTGGGATCCTAATTAGATTAAGATGTATTCCATGTTTGTATAAATATGTCAAAATAAATTCTGTTGTCATGTATAACTAAAAAGAACAAAATATAAATAAATAATAAATAAATAAAATGGCCATAGTCCCAAAAACAATATATAGATCCAATGCAATCTCTATCAAACTACCAATGAAATTCTTTATAGAACTAGAAAAAAAAGTCCTAAAATTTATTTGGAAGAATAAAAGACCCAGAATAGTCAAAGCAATTGTAAACCAAAAATGCAATGCTGGAGGCATCACAATACCTGACTTCAAATTATTATGCAGCAATATAATAACAAAAACTGCATGTTACTGGCAGAAAACAGACACTAGCCTAGGTGTTCACCAACAGATGAATGGATAAAGAAAATGTGGTATATAAACACAATGGAGCTTTATTTGGTTATAAAGAAAAAATAAAATTATGTCATTTGCAGGAAAATGGATGGAACTAGAGACCATTATTGAGTGAAGTAAGTCAAACTCAGAATATCGAGTGGCATATGTTTTCTCTCATATGTGAAAGCTAGAGAGGAAAAAGAAAAAGAAAGTTAGGGCAGCTAGCATGAAAATCAAAGGGAGATTGATAAAGGAAAGGGACCAGAGGGTTGGAGGTACAGAGGGAGGGCGAAAGTGCTGGGGAGTGATAGTGATAAAATTACAACATATTGTGTGCATATATGAATATGTCACAATAAATCCCATCATTATGTACAATTATCATGCACCAATAAAAAATGTGGGAAAAATGTTACATGGAAGTCATATAAAGCAGGTCTCCAAGGCTTGCTTATTTATTGTAAAAATTTCATATTTTTAAATTTTAAATTAATTATATGAACTGGATCTTTCACAAGCATTTAAGGATTGAGTTTTCTCTATATGGAAATATAAGAGCTTTGTTCAGAGTATATAACATGTTTTTAGTTTTTGAAATGAAGATACCAAACAAAATTTAACTTTCATCTAGTACCAGCATTGTTTTCTTGAAAGAGTAGACAATTTGTTAAAGTAATACTGTTATTTTGTTTTGTAAAGCAGATATTTAAGTAGACATTTGGGTTTGAAGTCATCAGAACTTACAGGATGGTTTGAGTTACAGTTAGAATGAAATCTTGCAACTGACCTTCTTTGATAGTGGCTTCATAGTGTTTCATTTGAAACAGTCGAGTTTAGGGTCTTACTTTTAAGGTCTCGACCATTAAATCAGTTTGGTTTAATCTGATTTATTAGTAAATTTACTTTATAATAGGAGGAATTGGATTTAGCAAGAAAGTAATTATTCAATTCCCTTTAAAAATGCAAACTTACAAATCTGAGACCTAATATAATATTCCATAATTTGTCTAAAGTTATCCTTGGTGATTATAAGAAACCAAATAGCTAGAATAAGGCCTCATTTTGAGACCATACCCATTTCCTATGGTGTACTCTCATGCATCCTCTATGTTTAAAGAGGATCATTATTTGAGGAATCTCCTTTAAAAATAGAAACATTGAATTCCTAATTTCCCTATGAAAATTCATAACCATAAGAAGACAGAAATGCACAAGGGTTTTGGGTTTAAGGTCAAATCAGTAAGGTTTGAATCCTGTTCTCTCACTTCCTAGATAGGTGACAAAAATGTGACTATGCTTACTAATTATTGAATTGGTCATGGTACTTGAACTTACTAAGCCTCAATTTCCCCATCCATTTAATGGGAAGAATGGTAATGGTACATACTGAAGAATTGTTAGGAGGATTAAATGAGACAATACAAGTTAAAATCCTTCATAACTCATATCAACTGCTCTATTAATGTCCCTTATTCAGTTAAGGGGAGGAGCACCTGCTCTATGTTAGGTGATGAGATTTACAAATCTTTTCTATGATCTTGATTGGGACTAGAAATCTAAGCACTTTAATATTATTCAAGATCCAAGTTTGATAGAAGGATTGGAATCTTCAGTGCCCTCTGCTCTGCTAGGTCCTGGACGCCTAAGAGTTAATTGTAACAGAATTGGGGTCTCTCATAAACTTATGTTAATTTATTTCAGTTTCTTTTCCTGGGAATGAACATACCTAGGTATAAAGCCACAAGAGGCGAACATAGTCTGAAAATGGTAAAGCTTTATCTGTCAGCTGACCATCTAAAACTTCTTTTCAAAGACACAGATGTTCTGAGGCTTCTTAAGAGATGGTTGCCAAGTGCTGAGTTACAGATGAAAAGAAGCAAGAGTTTGGCTGCATTATTGCACAGTAGGGTGACCACAATAATGTGCTGTACATTTTAAAAAGTTAGGAGAAAGGATTTTGACAGTTTTTTACCATAAGTAAATGATAGATGTTTGGAGGAGATAGATATGTCAAACTTGACTTAAATATTACACAATGTATACTCCTATCAAAACACATGCTACCCCTTTATTATGTATGATTTTTTTTTGTTTTTGTGTATCAGTTAAAAAAATTACAGTAACTTTTTTTAAAAGGCCAAGAAATGCTTACCAAGACACAGCTGATATGAAAATGTATAGCTGCTAGCATTGATGTTTCCTGTTCATTATAGTCCCCTTTCTGCCACCCTTTTGCTGTGATATCATCTATACTGTGTTTTGTATCAGTTTGAGTCCCACATTAGGAAAAAGAGAGGAAATTAGAAATGTGTATCCACATAACCTGAAAGTCCACATGATAGGGACTTTTTATCACCTTCCAACTAATTAAAACCAGAAACTTATTCCTTAAAGAATTTTTTGTTTTGTTTTGGTCAGAGAGATGTTCCTGAACCAAGATCAAAATTCCAGCAATGGAAAGAATCACTAACTCACTTGCCCAGAGACAAACCTAAAAGGTGTGCTAGAGACCAAGCCTAGCTGAAACTCATTGACTATCCTGTATAGTCAGCCCTCCACATCCATAGATTCTGCATAAATGGATTCAATCAAGCTTGGATCAAACATATGGCGGGGGGGCATTATATCTATAAAACATGTACAGGTATTTTTCTTATCATTATTCCATAAATAATACTGGATAAATACTGCTTATCATTTACATTGTATTATGGATTATGAGTAGAAATGATTTAAAGTATATCAAGGCATGTGTGTAGGTTATATGCAAACATTACACCATTTATACATAAGGAACTTCAGTACCCCAAGATTGGTCCTAAAGTGAATCCCCCATCAATACCACGAGAGAGCTACATCTATATTTAAAGTCTTTTGAAGTAACTTTTATTGGACTGAGTTTGTGAATGGAACACATGAAAGTTTGTTCCCCTGGGCTCTTTGTGCATTTTTGTTTTCCCAAGAATTTGGGAGAAGTGGGGCCAGAATGGCTGAGCTTGGAGAAAGAAGTACTAGCAAGCTTTTTACTCACCACATAGCATTTTCTAGGCCTAAAAGGGAAATAACTGGGTTTCAAGCACTGTAGTAGGAGAGGGCAATTCTTTACCAAAGGTCATAGCTATATGATGAAGAAAAGAATTATTTCTTTTCTAATAGCAAGAGATAGAGAAAGAGGTCTGAATTTCTTTCAACAGTTCATCACGATGTTTCCAAAACCTTACCTTTACTTGGCCACTCTTTATGAATGCAGATTCCTGAGTCCACCACTAAACTAGTGAATCAGAATATGCAGGAAGTGGGCCTTTACATTTATATGTTTAGAAAGAACTGAACTGATTGTTTTGATCATTTAAATTTAGGAGGAACTGCTAAGTGAGTTTAGATAAAAATAAGAGAATATAAATGTATATGAAAAGGAATCATAGTTCTTGAAAGATTAGAAGTAATACATTAAATCAGAGTGATGGGAGCCTTCAAATCTTTGAAAGTAGCTTGTTTTCTTGACCAACAGCAAAAAAATTGGATTCTGGAATCCAGTGTTACTTTGCTTTAGGAAAACCTATGTGATGTGCAGCCTTGACAATTGTTCTTATTTGGAGATGTTGAACATGGTGTTTTTCAATCTTTGGAACAAACCAGTACTAGATTAGCCATTTTCTTCTCTTTACTAACACTTCTCGTAAGGACTAAAATTATAATAGCAAGCTTTTTGCTGGTCTAAAAAGCATTTCCATACAGAACCAAAATGAGGTGGAACTGACTGGATTTTCAGTGTGTCCTAGTCTTCCCTGGGATTTAGTCCCTTAGTGTATGGCTTTATGGAAAAAATCCCCTTCTATCCTTTAAAACCTGGGGTGAATAGAGAGATTTCTGAGGAGTCCCCATATGCTGTGCATGAGTCTGTCTCCCTCTGTGTGTTGAGGGAGACTTCTATACAGCTCTCCTCCAGCCATCTCAGGTTCCTTGGCTTTGCCGCCTCAGGTCGCCTGACTTTGCGACCGGCCTGGACTCCTCCCCTCTCTCAAATCCTGCTGTTGGAACACAGTTTCTAAATGGGATTGTTGGGGGCCAGCTGTCTGTGAGCTTGTAATGTCTGTTTAATTTATACATACTGATTTAGACACTCAGGTTGTATCGGAAACCAGATCTATGCCCTTAGGTCTTTGGATTTCATTTATCCATTTGGAGCATGAAAGCTCCCTCTGTCTTTACTGAGGACCACTATCTGCTCTCTCAGGAACTGTCCATTCTTTACACGTGTGCTTATTAAAAGGGTCCATGGATGTGGCCCTGAGGTCCAAGTAAATAGTCATTAATAAGTTCTTCAGTCACTGTGTAAACATACACTGTGACCCTAGTACTAGGGTAAGCTTCTATTTCCCAGTATGTTCCTTCTTCTTTCTTCCTTCTTTTCTTCCTATGTCCATCCATCCCTCCTTTCCTCCCTGTCTCTTTCTTTTAGTTCTCACAAAATCCTTTAATTCTTTGTTGTTGTTGTGTGGAATGTTTTCATGGGAGGAAAGGAAGGTGTGAAAAGAAATCACTGCAGATGCATATGAAGCCTCAGCGTGTGCTAGGCTTGGAAGTTCTTTGAAGGCATGAAGTAATTTGATTACAGCCAAAAGTCAGGCTTCATTTATTGTACCTGATGCTTTCTTTGGGCCTGTGTACACTCTGGTCCTCAGTCCTGGCCTGTCTGCCTGGGTAGGACACAGTGCCTCTGTGCTCAGCCAGGTCCTCATTGGAGGACTATTCCTGCTTGGGCTGGAGGCACACTGTGAGTTTAATCCTGTAATTTTAAAATTAAAAATCCTTTAATTTTATTGAAATCTTTGCACTAGCTATTCTACAAAGCATTAGAGTCAGAAATTACTTAGAACATAAACCCAGTAAGATAAGTTAGGAAAGGTTCTATTTTTCCCATTAAAGTATTAAATAATGGTGACTCTGGTGCTTACATACCAAAATTTTGTGTGATTTAAAAAATGAATGTATATGCTTTGCTTATGCAACTTTATATTCTTGTTTATTTTGCAAAATAAAGCAAATTGCATTAAAAAGGAAATCTGGCTTTTCCATATTGGTAAAAATTAATCTGAAATAGAGTCTGTGAATAATTGGAGACTCAAGTTATTCAGGAAATGCTAGGAGAGAATTCTGATATTTTTTCTCTTTTCAGTTATTTAGTCATATAATAGCTGGTTCTGTGCAAGAAAATGTTACCCAAGTAAAATATTACAATGGGTGCTATTTGTTTTTAATTGTAAGGTCCTTATTCTATTTAGATGTATAGGGCAAATGGGAGTGAGAACACCAAAAAACTAACAAACCTGTATTCTCAGGAAATGATGAAGGAAATCACATTCTGTGGTGGATGGAAGAGGGGTCCTGGAGTTGCACCGGTTATTAGAAGTGTCCCTCATACTTCAGGGGACTCTCTTGACCTGTCCTTGGTCTGGCTTCCTTCATCTGCCCTTTCCTTTCCTTTCTCCTTGGTAAGATGAAAGGAAGCAGTGGAGATGGGGGTGGTAGTGTTGTGAGGGACTTCATAGACATCTTGGGATGAAAATATTTCAATACAAGAGACAAACTTAGAACTACACTTCCCCTTCTCTCCATTCAAGCCATCAAACTGTGCTGCCTGGGGCATGTGGCTTGATTTCTTTGTGTCCTCTTTCTCTTTTTAACGCCAAGTAAGTCATGATTACTGAACGTATGGATGAGTTTTTTGAGTTTCTATACTTCCTGTTTCTTCTTCTATGTCTGGTTTCTTTGCCTTTTGCATGCTGCAGCCTCTTTTCACTTCCAGAGATTTCCTCCAATGCCTCCATCTTCATCTGTCTCCCTTCCCACTTGTAGAACTTCTAGAAGATTTTCCCCCTGTCCTTTAGGCCCTCTGTGTCCTTACCTGTCCCATGGTCTGAGGCTTGGTTTTCTCGTCTTTAGACCTGCTGCCCTGAGATGGCCAGGGTGTGGGCCCCACAGGGTTTATCATGGTCCATGTACCTGCCTCACCTTCCTGACCCATACCCTCAGAAGTAAGTTACTGTAGTTCACCCCACTGTGGTGATAAACAAGTGCTACCTGTCTGCAGAAACAAGAATCCCCGGGTTAGGAAAGGACCTAAGGCAATGCAGGGTTCAGGGATCACTGGCAAGATGGGAGCCATATCTGTATGATCTTCTTAGAACCTCCTAGAGCAGGAGACCCCCACTCCCACTCCTGACAAGTCTTCGAGCCCTGGCCTTGGCCATGATAGCTGGTGCAAGTAATGTTCTGTGCCAGAGTTTGTGGATTCTGTGTATAAGAAAGACAGTGCTGTGCTTCAGACCACTGGGCCACCTGCCAGGTCATTCTGCATCCCCCAACTCACACAGCTGTGTCTCCTGCTTTTCACAGAGGCAAAGAATGGGAGGCCTCCATGGCTCCTTAATGGTCTTGTCCTCTCCTCCCCTTGGGACTCTGCCACAGCCTCTGCTAGCACTTAACTCCAGATCACAAAGCACCCTGTGCAGGATGCCCCCTGTCTACTTTCAGTGTATGCCCAGGCACCTCACAGTGCTTGCTGGTGGTCAGGGAGGGCTTCCTCTGTCACTGGGCTGCCCTCTTTCCAAGTAACTAAGTAAGTAAAAGGTGTGATTTCTGTGATGACTCAGAGCCAGAGCAATTTCTTAGCCCAGGGGATGTTCTGGCTGTTCTGCAAATTGAGAGATTGGTGTCCTCAGCAGCCACTAAAATATCAAGGCTTTCAGCCATGCAGATGTTCTTGGAATATTTTTGTCAGCTCCCCATGAACCCTGATGGGGGTGCCAGTCCTCTCACTGTGGCTGCTTCTGGGTAATCAGAGGGCTGACCTACTTAGGGACCACACAAGAAAGACAGTAAGAATCTCTTCTCTCCAGCCAGGACTCAGGTTTACGTACCTTGGAGCATTTATCCCAATTTTCTGACCTTGTTCTTTCTTTAGTTACCTGGTGGACACCAATCAGCTCCTGAAGTTCTTAGCACACTTTAAGACAACAGTCTTCACACTGGTATAAACGCATCTTGGAGGAATGTGATTCTTTAAAAACAATCTATACAGCTTTCCCTTTCCAGTACCCTTTTCATGGTCAGTCTTTTCCCTCCTTTTCAAAATTAATTTTTTAAACGATAAAGGAAAATTACACATTTTAATAGAAGGATGTTTTGATGATTATACATTGTGTAATCAGGCTAAACATAGATAACGCCTCAAGTATTTATCACTTCTTTAAGGAAAAAACATTCCAACTTCTTTATTTAAGCTTTTTGAGAACTATAGTTCACAACTGCTATCTGTAGTTACCCTGTTGTGCCCGTGTACCTGCAACATATTATTCATCCTTCCCTATCCCCTGCCCTCTGCAGCCTCTGGTAACCACCATTCTGTTCTAAACTTATGTGAAAACATTTTTTTCCAGATTCCACACAAGGGATATCATGCACTGGTCTTTCTGTGTCAGGCTTATTTCACAACATCATGGACTCTGGTTTCATCTATGTTTTTATGAATGACAGGATGTCATTTATTAAGGCTGAATAGTATTCCAGTGTGTATATGAACCATGATCTCTACCCATTCATCAGTCAATAGACAGGTAGGTTGTTTACATTTCTTGGCTATTATGAACAGTGGTGCAATGAAAATGGGAATACAGATGTTTCTTTAACAGACTGATTTTATTTCTTTTTGATGTATACCCAGTAATGGGAAAGATGGATCATGAGATAGTTCTGTTTTTAGTTTTTTGAGGAACCTTCATACTGTTTTTGATTACATACCAATTTACCTTCCTCATAACAGTGTGCAAGGATTCCCTTTTCCCCACATCTTTATTGTCTTTTGCAGTCATTTTCCACTTTAAGAAGGAGAGATGCCACCATTTGGAAGTATCCTATATTCCTAGAGTAGCAAAAATCTCTCAGGTGTCAAAGTGATGACTCAAATAGTGTCATTGAAAGAGATAATTGTTATTAATAAATAGGTAACACTTTTTAGTTAACACATCTTTTTACAAGCTACCTGGTTTCTAATTCTTTGCTTTCAGTAAAACTAAAGGAGAATCTAATCAAGTTGTCAGGTGATACACAATTAAAAGTTACATTTCATGATAACTTTGTTTTTTAGGGAATACAACTTGTAGTACAATGAATTGATTACTATAAACAGTTTCCTCTGTTCCTTTCTGTTTATATGAGAAATATTTTTAGCATTTAAATCTAAAATACAAATGAGAAAAAACGGAACAAAGTTGATACTGACCTCTGACCATTCCAGCAATAAATAATTTTCATTCATAAGTATGTGAACCCATTGATAAAAAAACATATTCATCTTGTTGTCATTCAATTTTTCTCTTAATATTAACAAAGTATAATATTAGTGGTTTTGATCATTGTACACTAAATATAATATAATAAAAACAACAAGAAATATATTAACATTTAAAGATCTATGGTCAAATCATTTTTTTCAATTTCATTTTAGCTTGTATACATACTTTTTATTTCAAAGAAATTAATAGCATGATCAACTGAACTTTCAAAACAAAAATGCATTACATAAACCTAAAATGCAATAAATAATGTGAAATGGAAATAAAAGTTCAAGGAGAAAAATAAAGTATGAGATACAACTAGTTGCTTAAAAAGTAGTGTCTACATATTTTTAAAAAAGAACAATTTTGGCTCAACTTTCTCAGATATTTAGAATACATTGTAAATATTTTAAAAGATTAAATAAAAATTAGCATTGAAAATAGCATTGATTTTACATCTTTACCAATTTTTAGAACTTGCACAGTAATGAAAAAGTCTAAATTTCTATTTTTAAGTCTTAAAGGAGGTGTCTCGTTTTCACAATTCCTTTAATCATAACCAATATTTGAAGACTGTTGTTTAAGTTTGTGACCCTGGTTGTTAAAGGACTCTGCCCATCAAAGGCAACAGAGAGACTACATTCCAGTTCAGGCAATGCCCCCAAACCTGCCAAGTCAGAATTTCACCCCAAGAGGTTCAGGTAACCCTGTTTTGATGGATCTTTCCAGGTGAGTCAGTGAGTGGTTTAAGGAACAATTTCCTCCTACTCCTTCACAGTAAATACAGTAAATCCTACATGAGCATGTGGTTATGCTTTTTTTCTCTTTTTATTGGTACAAATTAATTGGAAGAATAGTGGGTGCTATTGTGGTATATTCATATGTGTATGTAACACAATTTGATCAATTTCTCTCCACTCCCCAGTACCTCCCTTTGCACAGCCCTCCTCCCTCCCTGTCTTCCTTCCTCTAACCTAATGATGGTCTCCCTTCTAGTTTCATGCCAGCCTTTTCTTTTTTTCCTTTTGTTCTCTAGCTTCCCCAGATGAGAGAAAGCATGTGATCTTTACCTTTCTGAGTCTGGTTTATTTTGGTTAATATGATGCTCTGCTGTTACATCCATTTTCCTAAAAATGAGATAATTTCATTCTTCTTTATGGCTGAATAAAATCTATTACATATATCTACAACATTTTCATTATCCATTCATGGACAACCAGTCTGGTCTCATACCTGGGCTATTGTGAATCATGCTATTATAAACACAGGATATATCTCTAAAGCATGCTGTCTTTAATTCTTCTGCGTAGATGCTGAGGAGCAGTATAACTGGGTCATATGGTACTTCCATTTTTGGTTTTCTGAGGGACCTTCATACTGAATTCCACAGTGGTTATTAATTTACATTTACCTCATGTATAAAGGTTTCCCTTTTCCCCCCTGAATCCTTACCAACATTTATTCTTATTTGTGTTCTTTATGATTGCCATTCTGATTGGAGTGAGGTGAAATTTCAGGATAGATTTGATTTGCATTTTCCTGGATGGCTGGAGATGTTGAACTTTTTTTTTTTCATATAATTGTTGACCATTTGCACTTCTTTGAGACGTGTCTGTTTAGTTTATTTTTCGATGTATTTAATGGGTTATTTGGTTTTAGGGTTTTTTGTATGTTTTGTTGTTTTTGAGTTCTTTGTTTATTAGAGATATTAATCCTCTGCTGAAAGAGTAGCTGGCAATTATTTTCTCCCATTCTATAGGTTCTGTTCACACTGTTGTTTCCTTTGTTATTTAGAAAACTTTTTATTTGATAGCATCCAAATGTCAATGATTTTCTTCTCAGCACTAGAAAAACCAATCTTAAAATTGACACAGAAGAACAAAAGATTCAGAGTAGCCAAAGCAATTATAAGCAAAAAGAGTAAAGCTGAAGACATCACAACACCTGACTTCAAATTAAACTACAGAGGCATAGTAACAAAAACTGCAAGGTACTGGCAGGAAAATAGACAAACAGACCAGTAAAACAGAAGAGAAATCACAAAGACAAACCCGGCTACCATCATCTGATTCTTCACAAAGGTGTGAAAATCATATGTTGGAGAAAGGACAGCTTTTTAAACAAAAGGTACTGGAAAAACTGGATACCCGTAGGTACAAGAATAAAACTAGATTTCTATCTATCACCCTGCACAAAAGTCAAATTAAAATGAATCAAAGACCTAGAAATGACACCAGAAACTGCAACTGCCAGAAGAGAACCAACATAATACCAGAAATACACCAACATATAGGTATAGACAGTGACTTCTTTCAGTGGGACCCATACAGCTCAGGAAATGAAGCCAATGATCAATAAATGGGATGGCATCAAACTAAATAGCTTCTGCACAGGTAAGGAAACAATAGCATAGTTATGCTTTCACTATGGATTTTGAATCTGCTTTTAAAGTTCATCATTGAGTATCATTAACATGCTGTCCTATTTGCTTACCACGTTTTAAAAACCCAACCAGATTATAAGTGTTCAAGAGCAAATTTCATATGGGGATTGAGACATGATTTACTTAAATAATTGAAGGGCTGGAAAAAAATAGGAAACAATTGAGCTAGTTGAGTGACAGAATCAGAAAAATCATTGCTGTTAATATTTAATTTTCCATTCTATTAAAAGAACATGAGTGAATTAGAAAGAGAGAGAATGAGTTAGAATCTCTTAGGACAGTGTACTAGTACATTTACTGTTGCTATAATGAAATACCCAAGATTGGCTGCTTTATAAAGAAAAGACATTTATTTAGCTCATAGTTTTTGAGACTAAAGATCATGTGGCCCCATCTCTTCAGCCTGTGGTGAGAGCCCCCTTGGCTACTACTCCATGTCATGGCATCTGGTATCATGCTGGGTACATGTGAAGAGGGAGAGATCATATGATGAGAAAGGAAGACAGAGACTGGGAAGGAGCCAGTCTTGTTCTCTTATACCAATTCCTTCTCAAGAGAACCAGTTCCATGAGATTGGCCCTAATCTCTTCCTGAGTGATGCCCTTAGTGACTTAATTATCTTACACTAGGCCCCACCTTTTGAAAATTTCACCATCTCCTAATATCACAATACTGGGGACCAAGATTACAATACATGAATCCTTGAGAGAAAAAAAACAAATCCAAATCATAGCGGACCACATAATAGGGAGAAAAGAAGGGTTGTGTGTGTCCTCTGTCTCTCTCTCTCTCTCTCTCTCTCTCTCTCTCTCTCTCTCTCTCTGGGTGTGTCTCACTCTGTGCCCACATACAATGGATATTGTGGGATTGGACACTAGAAGAAGATAGTGGTGGATCAATAGAAAACCTCCTGTCTACCTCCTCTTCAGGCATTCTTGATATGATCAATGATGTGAGATAAGTAACTAGTTGTACATCCCATAAGAGAGGCAAGATAAATGGAGGGAGGAACAATTCATATTCCCTTATTACAGTGTGCTAATTATGCTTGTTGGTGGGGAGAAGCCTGGACCTGAAGGTTCCCGTCACAGTGTTAGGTGTTGTGATGATGCCACTGATTTCAGGGAAACAAAGTTAGAGCCATGACAACTCTCCAGTCAGTTCAATCATTGTCTTAGTCACTTTCATATTTGCATAATCTAATTCTCCGCTCTGTGACTTTTTAAGGTATATATACACACCTTCCTGTTAGGTAAGCATTGGTGTTATATTACCACCATTTAGCAAGAAGTTTCCTTAGCCACAGCAACTATTAATGAGCAGCTTCCAAAAAGTGGATTTTTTGCTACTTCATGAACAAAAGGTTTTACTTTAGGATGTCTTTAATGCAATGAAATGAATGGGTAAAGTAAGCTCCTTATGAGATTTACAGTTTAACTTTTAAAATGGGATTTGTCCAACACCAAAGCACTGGCCTCAGCTAAATTTAAGAAAACATGTTTTGTGTCTAAAATTGCTGATTAAATTTACTGCAAGAAGTTTTTTTTTTTTTTTTTTTTGTAAAACCCTGCTTATTTAGTGTTGGTCCTAAGAATCCTGATACTTTCAGAAAAAAAATAAATGTCCAACCTTAAAGTATCTACATTGGCCAAATAAAGTGCTTCAATGAAAACAAAGGGTCTTAATTGAAAATTAAAGCTCTAGAACTCCTGACACATTCTTCATGAAGTACTGGAGCATCTCTGTCCCAGCTGCCATTGATCCCAAACATGAAGGATAAAAGTTCCCTGTCCGGGGCCTGGGACTGTGGTGCAGCATTTGCCTAGCACATGTGAGGCACTGGGTTTGATCCTCAGCACCACATAGAAATAACTAAATAAATAAAATAAAGACATTGTGTTCATCTACAACTGAAAAACATTTTCAAAAATGTTCCTTATTTGCACATATCAACTTGGTGGGGTCTCTGCGGCCTGAGACCAAACAATTATGTGCTATCCAGAGGAGGATTTTATCAAAGCAGTGATGTTCACTGCCATCCATTCTCTCTGGATAACTTATAGTTTGTTGTCAAATTTTAAAACACAGTTTCCTGAACTTCAATAACCTTGTTCAGGGAATATGATATAGACCACCAAAGATCAATAAAAAGAGTAAGAGAAAAACTTAAAACTGATAAGCAAGGGTTAAATTATGACAGCTGTATGTCAAAAGTTATAAATAAATTTTATAAATACCTAAATATTTTATATTATATATTAATACATCAATACATTGTATACATATATTTATGTAACTATGACACATGTTGGCCTTTATGAAATTAAGAAATGAGTCCAACTTTTGAATATACTTTGTCATTAATTAGAAAATTGTAGTAAGATAATTGCTTTGTGTCATATGTTTTAGTCATATTTTAGAAAATGTTAGAAAAATATATTTACATCAGCTAGAAATTTGTTATAGTAAGGAATCATCACAATACGAATGGCATCCTTACAGTAGTTCAGTGTACAACCTCATAAACCTAAGTAGTGACCAAAATACTTTTATAATGTCAGAAAAAACAACAAACACACTCCAGCCCTATATGTGTACTATAGTTACTGTGTCTACATAAAATATCATTTGACTTTAACTTCAGCTAATTGACAGTACAGCCTATTAACCAGATGTAAACACCTTGATCTCCTGCAGTTGGACAGGGTATATGAAACATTTTTTTTAAAGTACTGAAAACATTGAGCTCACATATTTATGGAAGCAAAACTTATGTAAGGCAATGAGATTAGGTAATAAATACATTTGTAGTACTTCTTCTTACATATTAATGTAGCATTATAAAATGGTCCATTACAGAGTTAGAGGTAATGACACAAGGACACAAGGTCAAAGGCATTCCCCAAAACATCATGGATGAGGTCAGATTAAAAAATGGGGGGAGGAGAGAGGATATAGAAAGTTTAAAAGCAGCAACCCAGCTATTCATAGACTATAAAACTGCATTATTCCCTTTAAAAAATCTCAGAATACACTTAGGGACAGGAGATAATGCATCTAAAGTGCTTATCACTGTCTGGCTCATAGAAAGTGCTAAATAATCGTTTGTTATCATCATCAATTTCATTATCATTTCCTTTTTTTTAAACACCCATTAATAATAACTTACATCTCTTAGGTGTAGCACAGATTTGCAGAATACTTCCTCATATGATTGCTTTATTTTATCTTTACTGCAGAACTATCTATGGGTTATATTTCCATTGTGTCAAAGTGGGAATAGAGACTCAGAAACATTAATGATCTGCAGAGTTTCAGAGTGAGTAGGGGATAGGATCAGAGCAGTCTTTGGATTATGAATTTGACAATCTCTACTGTATGCCAACTCTCCTGAGATTGTAGCTATAGACCACTAATGTGCAAGAAAATAGACAAAAATTCTTCTAAGTAGATCAAGAGCCAGTTTAGTGTGGATGAAGATAGCTGCATAATAACAGCTAATATTTATTCAAGGCTTATTATCTGACAGATATTGTACCAAGCACTTTACTGCATTGTTGTTTAACCTTTTCAATATCCTTTTGAAGAGGTGTTATTATTTTCTGTATTTTTCACATGAAAAGACTGAGGTTTAAAAGGGTTCAGGTTACTTGCCTGAGGTTTCATGGCAGTCAAGCTGTAGAACCTTGTATCAAACACAATGTCTCATTCCAAAGCCCTCAGTTCTTAACTACCTCTCTGTGCCAATTCACCTCAGCTAGACAATGCTACATGGATAAGGCTGTATCCTCTTAAAAGGATAAAGATAGCCTGAAAGATTATTAAAAATTCAGTTAAATACTTAGAACCTGTGGTAGATAATTTAGGCAATCCTACCATTTATACTTGATCTCTTTGTCAATAAAGTTAAATATAAAAATAATATCAGTAGAATGTTTATTGAAATAGAAGCAATTATAGCTTTTCTAAACATTTCAGAAGTGTTAGTTAAAAATCATTTTATTTATTCAATAAGCCAAATCTCTAATTTGGATTTGCAATAATCTGTTGACATAGTGAATTTTACTATTACAAAGAGAAAGCCTTGTTTATGAAAATTATAAGGGAGAAAGGCTATTTGTGGTGTGATTAACTATACAGCAGAGAATTACCTCCTTGATTTTTGTAGCATGTGTCATCAGAAACAATAAGCTTTTAATGTTTTAAGAATGTCTAACTTGGCCAGACATAAGGTAGCGAATTAAGACATAACTATGTTTGTAAAGTGCTACTGTAAGCTGTACCAGCTTTGAATCATACTTAACAACATGTCAGCTAGCTCTAACTAACTTATATTTACAAATAATGAGGCACTGCTTAATTGAGTACCATTTCCTGTGGGTAGGAACATCATATGACTCTCTTTGGAGATTTTATTATTGTTGTTGATGTTTTAAGGATATATATTGGCTCCAGCAGAAATAATGAAACAAATGTGAATTCATCAGTAAATCAAGCTCATAAAGTTGACTTTGTATCTCCTGGTTTAAAGACTTGAAGAAATCAAGATTAATCTGTACTTTCTTTGTTTTCTCAACATACATCTACAGCATCCAGGACAGTATAGGCAAATAAAGAGGTATCAAAAATATGTGTGGCTGAAGTTGAATTGAGAAGACAGTGCATCTGAGAAATTGTCATGGAGACATTTCTATGTCAACAATTGAAATACTGGCAAAGCCCATTGTGATAATGCAAACTTAGTTTAAATTGAACAATAAGGAGGATACTATGTAATATTTATATATCCCTATCCTACAAAGTTTGTCAGTTTTCTCATAATCTTTCTTTCTTTCTTTTTTTCTATTCTTTTTAGATTCACATTACCATAGAGGGTATTTTGATATATTATACATACATGGAGTATAACTTATTCTAATTAGGATCCCATCTTTGCAGTTGTATGATATGGAGTTTCACTGGTCATGTATTCACATATGAACATAGGAGAGTTATGTTCAATTTGTTCATAGGAGAACAAGCAAAATGTGTGGTACAGGGTAAAGGCAGGAGTCTGGGGGGGACAGGGTGCAGGTCATGGAGGCTGCACGAGCTTCATGGTGCTCACAAGAATGGGAAGCTAAACTCCATGTGTATGTGACGTGTCAAAATACAGTCTATGTCATGTATGGCTAAAAAGAACAAAAAAAGATTGATGGCACTAAATATGCGGGTGGGATGGGGGGATGATGGTGGGCATGGATTCCATGCCTCAAGCTCAGAAAGGCAAGAAATATGATTTTTTATAATTTTCTCTACATGTATCCCAGCTCTCTGCTTACTGATCTGGCTGGAAATTCTTATTTGGGGCCTCATTCTTGACCCCCAAGATTCTAAGTTCTCAAGGCTCCTACATGGAACCAACTTTGGGGGTGTCCAGTGGTTATAAGTCTACACTTATAGCCAATTTGGCTATTCCCATTGCCACCCCTCCCTTCATTCCCATTTGTCTAATCCAATGAACTTCTATTCTTCCCTCCCTTTTCCTACTATGTTTTAGCATCCACACATCAGAGAGAATATCTGGCCTTTGGTTTTTTGGAACTGTCTTATTTTACTTAGCATGATATACTCCAGTTCCATTCCACTTACAGGCAGATGCCATAATTTCATTCTTCTTTATGGCTGAGTAGTATTCCATTGTGTATATATACCACATTCTCTTTATCCATTCATCTGTTGAAGGGCACCTAGATTGGTTCCATAGTTTTGCCATTGTGAATTGAGCTGCTATAAATATTTCTGTGGCTACATCCCTGTAGTATGCTGATTTTAGGTCCTTTCGGTATAAACTGAAAAGTGGGATAACTGGGTCAAATGGTGGTTCCATTCCAAGTTTTCTGAAGAATCTCCATACTGCTTTCCAGAGTGGTTGCACCAATTTGCAGTCGCACAAGCAATGTATGAGTGTACCTTTTTCCCCACATCCTCGCCAATATTTATTGTTACTTGTATTCTTGATAATTGCCATTCTGACTGGAGTGAGATAAAAATCTCAGTGAGTCTTAATTTGCATTTCTCTAATTGCTAAAGATGTTGAACATTTTTTCACATATTTTTTGACATATTTCTTCTTCTGTGAAGTGCCTGTTCAGTTCCTTTGCTCATTTATTGATTGGCTGATTTGTTTTTTTGGTATTAAGTTTTTTGAATTCTTTGTATATCCTGGAGATTAATACTCTGAGGTGCAGGTAGCAAAAATTTTCTCCCATTCTGTTGGCTCACTCTTCACATTCTTGATTGTTTCCTTTCCTGCGAAAAAGCTTTTTAGTTTGATGCCGTCCCATTTTTGATTCTTGATTTTACTTCTTGCACTTTAGGAGTCTTGATAAGGAAGTCAGTTCCTGAGCAGATATGATGGAGAGTTGGGCCTACATTTTCTTCTTGTAGTTACAGCATCTTTGGTCTAATTCCTAGGTCCTTGATCCACTGTGAGACAAATTTTGTGCTGGTTGAGAGATAGGGGTTCATTTTCATTCTACTACATATGCATTTACAGTTTTCCCAGCACGGTTTGTTAAAGAGGCTATTTTTTTCTCCAATGTATGTTTATGGTGCCTTTCTCTTAAATGAGAGGACAGTATTTACTCAAGAGAAATTTTATATTTCACTAGGAGCACACAGCTGCTATGCACACAGTAGGCACTTCTTACACAGTCTCAGTGGCTACAATGTGTAGCTTCATCAGGGAACTCTGTAATTGTGATTTACAAGGAATAAGACTTTAGACCTGTTTCTGGTAATTTTCAATGTTCTGTGTGAAATAAGTGAAGACCATGTGGCCAAATTTAAAGAGGTCCTGAATTGTGCATGCCTGTTGAATTATTATATCTTGTCGTGTTTGCAAGGTCAAGACATTTGGAAGAAGAGATGATTTCCAATCATTATCCTTTCTATGCAAGGCCCTTATTTATATTGTTTGGTAAGTGTGTTTTTAAATCAGATGTCCTCTAGTAAAAAGGATCATAATTCTTTGCTTGCTAAATTTAAACTATACTTTATTTATAAGATGGAAGATTTAATTTTTTTTTTGTTCAATATAACCTGTATTAAAGAATAGTAATTGCTTTAGAATTTTCCCCACTTAGGCAAATAGAATGAAGAGACAGGACTGGTGCCAACAACTACTCTGATTCTAAAAAGGATAAAATCTTAACAGGAGAATTGTTTCCAAATTTGAAGGGTATTTGATAGCTTGGACTTGCCGTTTGGAAGTTAGTGAATATATAATTAGTCAGGGGCCTGAGGGACCCAAGGTCGATTTGTCATTACAGACAATTGGCTTGCAGCCTTCCCAAAAGTGAAATGATTTATAGAACCAGAGCAGGGTGGCTACTGAGGGAAGTTGGGAATTGTCTCGGGTGGTTTATAGGGAAAGGGTAACAGGTGTAGTTTCCAGACTGAAAAGACCCTTCGTGGACTTTGAATTCATCTTCAGAACTGTCTAAATGATTCTAGATCAACAATTAATATTTTATATTTAAAGAAGGATAAGACTTTTATGCTTCTGATCACCAATTTACTACTCAGCAGGTTTTGTTTGTTTTGTGATGCCGGTGATTGAACCCATGGCATTACACATACTAGGCAAGTGCTGTACCACAGAGTTACATCTCCAGTCCCTGGCTCAGCATTTTACCTACTAAAAAAAAGGCATGTTTCCCAGTGTTTTGTCATTACAGCTCACCTGGAAATAACCAGTATTTATGTCTGAAGGTCTGGTGTCTCCTGCGCTCCAGGGCCTTACATAGCAATCCCAGCATGCTTGTTGTCCTATCAAAGTATAGCAGTACTCCATTTGGGTAAGATTTCATTCTGCTTCTAAGCAATGGACAGGTAGACTGACACGCATTGTTCCTGATGAAAATTTGAACAAAGAAATGAGACAGTCACTAAACTCAAATGCAAACACTCTTTCTCATAAGGTCCAGAAGAGCAACCATTAGAAATGGAAACTTCCAAAGTCATTGTAAAGTCTGGAGAGCAACTCTGCTGCCTCATCTGCCCTGACCTTTAGGGGACAGCCTTGGAATCCAGCCACGGCAGGAGAGGTGATTATCCCAAAGTTGCCGGCATTTGAGATGACCAAGGAGACGACTTCGTGGAGTGCTTGTCTGATTGTGTAGCAAAGCTCAGACAATTTCAGGCTTAGTGAGATGCAGAGTAAAGAGCTTGGCATAGAACAGCTACCAGAGAGAGTTGGATAAAATGACAGGCATGTGGTGTGCGTGGCACAGTTGGCGCCAGCTGTGATTCACTGTCTGTTATAATGAAGCAGACAATGGAGGGCCTGCCAATTGTTGCTTTGCATCCAGAATCTGTAACTTGACTTTGGATTATGATTCCATGCTGTCCTCCCTACCCTGCTTCCTCGGCTCCCCATGTTGCATCTTAGCACACCTCACATCTGCATTCACTAGGGGAAAGGTAAAGGGCGAGAATACCATGGCACTAATGAGTATGAGTTGGTTGTCACACACGTAATTACAAAAGAGTCGTCTTCTATGCTTCCCCAAATTCCCTGAGAATGAAACTCACTGAAGGAGAGTGTTTAGGTTGCATATGGGAAGATGAAACCCCATCTCCAACCCCCTGAATAAAGATGATACAGAATGGTCTTGGTATTCTGTATAGTTGATAAACTACCAGGTTGTCCTTCTTGGGGAAGTTTGAGGGAGAGTGTCACTAGAGCAGTGATTCTCAAACTTGGGTTGAGTTAGAACCACCTGGGGATCTAGAAAAATCCCAGGTTATTCCCAGGCTAGTTTAATGTCTTCGGTGATGGGACCAAGACATGGGTATCTTTTAAACTCCCCGGCTAACTAGAATGCGTAGCCAAGATTGCAAACCACTGAGTTGGAGGGAATGACTCAGAAAGGGATTTCTAACTTTTGGAAAAATTCATTTTAACAGGTATTTATTTGACATTTGGGTACAGAGCAAGGTGCAATGAAGATATATGAATTTATTTTAAGTGACAGGAAGTTTTTTTTGCCTTTTTGGAAACTTCGATTCCCTAGAAGAGATATGTACATAAAATTAGTCCATAGTCCTTGAGCAAAACAACTACAAGAAGTAGTATAAAAAGCAAATTATATAGAATGGGCCAAATTTTACGCCACATTTAACATTTATCCACCAAAATAGACATTAATATTATCATTCTTCTCTCTTTAAACAATATTGTCATAACAATCCTCACACATATACCTATATTATATATATTTATAATTCTCTGATGTTTGGACCAATTGCTACAGTCAAATTTAGGGTCAGAAGAGTATGAATATTTTTGAGTGTCAATAAACATTGCCAGATTGCCACCCACAAAGGTTTTTACCAGTTTACTTTGATGTAACCCAGGTCTGCAACTCTTTTTTACACTAGAGGTTTCATTTATAACAATGAAACAAATGAATTTTAAAAAGAATAATATAAATCTGAGGACACAGAGAGTAGAGAAAGTTAGAATTTGGAGAGGTATAAGGAAGGAATGATTCTTGAATCATTGGAGCTAGCATTTCAAGCACATAGCTTCTTATCACCCAAAATGCCTTAAAAATATAAAGATACATTTTTTACATTTTTCTTACTTTTTAATAATAACAGAAATTACAAAATGGAAGATAATGAGAATAAATCGATATTATGGTTTGAATTTTAAATGTCTCTCAAAGGCCTATGTGCTAAATCTTGATCACTACCTATACAATGTTGGGAGGTGGTAAAACACTAAGGAGGAGGGCTCTTGTGAGAGGAAGTTAGCTCACTGTGGATGTGCCCTTGAAGGGAATATTGAGACAGATCTCTTCCTCTCTTTTTTTGCTTCCTGGCTATCATGAGGTTACAGCTCCACTACCACAAATTCCCCGCCAAGATGTCCTGTGACACCATAGGCCCCAAGCAACCAAGTCAAGTGACCATGGACTGAAACCTGTAAAACCATGAGACAAAATAAATCTTCCCTTCTTGTAGGTAGATTATTTCAGGTATGTTGTCACAGTGACAGAAAACTGACTAATACAATATATATTATTATTTTGAAAGGCAAGTGAAAACTCCCCAAGATGCTCCCCACAGGGCCACTGTGGGAGAAGGAATGGTTGGGTGGCCCTCTGGTTGGTACTTGGTTAGGCATTCACTGTGGTCACAGGCACAGGGTGTAATTTGCTTTCCTAATTGCTGCTCTACCTGTGAAGACAGTTCCCCAAGAGGCTTCCCAGAGTGTTCTGATTCATATTATCACAGCTAGAAAAGTAACAAGCAGCCATTTGATTCTATGTTTCCTTATAGTTACTGAAATATGGAAAAAAAATTCTTGTTTTGAGTACAGGGGATGATTATTATTTGCCCAGCCTTTTATATTGTGTTTTGTTTTTCAAGGAACAAAAGGAGGTGTTTTTGTTGTTGTTGTTTGTTTTGTTTTGTTTGTTTTTGGCAGGATGGGAGCCTTTATTTCACTGTGGGGGAGCCTGGACAGAGGGTGGCAGGTGGGATAAGAAGAACTGGTAATCAGGTGGAGACTGGGTGAGAGTGGGCTGCTTCCAGGCCTAATGAGGAGGAGAAACTGAGGCTGGTCTGGGTGACACCTAAATCCCTGGGGGAGGCGGAGGAAGGGTGAGAAATGGGTCTGGAGGAACAAGGGCCCCTCCCTCTGGGCTGCACCTCACTTTCTTCCTATGGGGCCTCAGTTGCTCCTACTCTCTAGGCTTCATGACCCCTCTTTCATTGACATGTTGGAGTTTTTTTAAGTGTTTTTATTAGTACAGTATTGTCATACATAATAGTGAAGTTCATTTTGACATATTCATATACGCATGACATATAATTTGTTTCATTCAGTTCCCAGGTCTTCCTATTTCCCTTCCCTCCCTTCCTTTGTCCTCCTTCCTCTACCAGCCTTTCTTCTATTTATTTATTGTTTTTAATTGATTGTTTATAGATACAGATAAAGGTAAAATTTCATATTCATATAGCATACATATTGCACATTCTGATGTTTGATTTTATTTTGTACTTATTTGACATACGTTTGTGGTTACGTAGTAAGACTCACATCAGAAGTAGAGGATGTTCTGTTTTCATGCTTGAAGTTTGAATAACGACTTGGAGAATGGAAATAGAAAATTCAGATTAAAAAGAAGCACTGACTTATGTCATTGGGAATACTGGTCAGAGCATATGCCCTCCAACTCCTCCTAGAAAATTAATGAATTATTTAGAAAATTAACTTAGAAAAGTCACCACTGTTTAATTTCCATTCTTGTACAGTACAGTTTATTTAATCATTTTAAGGAAGTAGTAAGTCCACAGGTAAGTTTCTTTGTTTGCTAAAATATCCATACAAAAATTTAGGTACATGATTTCCTCCAGAGTATTTCAAGATAAGATGTCCATGTTGCATATCTTCTTTTGGAATATACAATAGTAGCTGAAGTATGTCATGTTCCCTTTGTATATAGCACATAGTAACATTTTGTTGTTATTGTTGACCTGAATTTATCAAACGTTTTCTATGAGCTAGAGATGAAAGTAGGAACAGGCCTACAATTATGACAAAAATCCCAAACTTGGAAAAAGAGAAACTGCCAGATAAACCCCAAATATTATCTCAAAAGAAGTTGGATTGCTCCCCTTAGTTGGCATTTGCTTTGAGGCATATTTTTGATTTTGGAGAAAGGTTATTTTCCAATGAAAAACAAAGATCATTTCTTTGTTTTTCAGTCAGGGGTAAAAAGATTTGGATTTAAAATAGTAAAACATTTGCTGCAGAAAGAAGGTATGTTATACTAATTCACCAAGACTTGGATTATAGACCATTCCTGCAGGATGGGATTTGGGGGCCTTTTCATTCAGCAGAGTGACTGACACATTAGAATGCCATCCTGCCCTGTGGGACAGTCACTTAATCAGGAATATCACAGTTGAGTCCTGATAACTGCATAGGCATTTCAGCTAGCAACAGAGACTCAGAAAAAAAAGTTCACACTCCCCAGATTCTAAAGCCATGTTGAAGCATGCTATTGTTTTCTGAAAATGCACTGAGCAGGAAAGGGGGAACCTCACTACAAATGATGTGATGCTTTCCTGACTCGGGTTTTATCTGCCCCTGCCTCAGAAATAACCACTCTGTTTCTTTGCAGCCTCCAAGTTTTCTAGTGAGAATTTAACATGTAGCGTGTATAGGTTCAGTGAGTAGGGTGGGGTACTCTCTGGCTCAGTCTCCCTGTTCTACCCTCTAGTTACCATTTGTGCCCCAAACCTATCTTTGGAGATTGCCTGACCCTCCCCTCCCTCACTTGAGTCTATGTTCAGGATGCTGAGCAAATCTTGCATTCTTCATCATCAAGTATGTCCTCAGGGATCTCCCCAACTCTAATTATTCCTTTCATTCTGATCCCCTGAGATTGTATCATACTGTGTGTTTAGGGTTCCTTTCTTGAATGACATTTCTACCAATTTCCTTACATTCTGTGTTCTGCCATAGCAGATGTCTTTATTATTATCATCTTGTAATCTTCATCCCCATCCTGACCACAATTACTCCTCCATTCTCCAGCAAAACACAAATTTACCCTACAAACACACACACACACACACACACACACACACACACACACACACACACACCACAATGTCTCTTGCTCTTATTGAATGCTTAGAAAATGGGAAATCAATCCCTGCTCTTCTCCTCACAAAGTGGGTCATGCCACATAAGAAAACTAAGTAGGGGCAGAAGAAGAGGAGAGAAAATAAGCATTCTAATCTCACAACAGTGATACAATCAGCTCTGAAAAACTAGGTTCGATCCTAGTTCTAGACCCCACCTCCACCTTGTTCCTACTCAGGCTCCAAGTTCTTCTGGTCATCTCCTTCCCAACTCCCTGCATCAAAACTGCTTTGGGAAATGACATTAGGAGTGTGCTGATGCAGTGGATGAGCCACAGACTTCCCATTGCCTTCCCATTTTTACAGAATATTGGAAGCCTGTGGTCTGAGGCTATGTTCTGGGCTACACTGTTCTTCTTAAAAATCATTTTGATTCTATTTATTTAAAGTGTACAACAGAATGTTGTTATACACATATACCTAATTAACCAATTACTACAATCAAGTCAATTATCATATTTATCATTTCACAGTTACTTTTTTGTTTGTAAGAGCACCCAAAATCTGCTCTCTGATCAATTCTTCAATACACAATACAATATTAGTATAACCCTGATGCTTCTTTTTGTACCTGAAAAAACTTAAATGCATGGAACCAGATCAGCTTGCTACATGAAGTTGTAGAGATATGACAAAATCTTCTCACATTTGGCATTTTTTCCAACACATCTACCTCTTAGCTTCTTAAAAATATATTTATTCTAAAGGAGAAAATTTCTAATTATGTTACTTGAGATAGAGTGGTTCAGTGGGAATGAAGTTTCTCATTTCTAAGTTTGTTTTGTTTTATATAAAGCACCTTAAAAATCCCACTGCTCTGGTGATCTCATTCCATGTTCCTATCAGCCTGATCTGTACTGATATACATAAATGGATGGGTTGTTCTTGGTCAGTTTCCTGCTAATGAGGAACATGATCTTTTGGGCAGATGATTGACAGGTACATGTCCACAGATTGTATGTAGAGAATGAAGCAACAAAGTTCTGCCATATCAAGACTATAACTTGGTGCTATCATTGGTACTCTTGTTTGCTTTTTTTTTAAATTCCTGTTTCAAATTCATATCTTCCCAAACACTCCCATTTGGCTTACAGACAACAAGGTTTAGTTGAAGCATGGCAGTACCCAGGGGTAACCTTGGAAAGTCAATTAACTGCAGTAATACTTGCTCTGACATCATCTGATTCTACAAGATGAATGTACCCAAAAGAAACACAGCAGTATCAGTGTGTTATTTGCCTTTTACCTGCTCACCTCGTGCTTGCTCAAAGCAGGCCATCTGCTCCTAATTTGCCATCCCCATCCCCATTTTGTAGATAAGGAGACTGGGTCTAGAAAGATCAGTTAATCTGCTGGGTAGTCATGGTTTCACGCTAGCTAGACTGGAATTTGAACCTAAGCAGTCTAGCTACAGCATCAGTTCTCTTAAAAGCTAACTTGTGTAGCTTCCATCTGACCCCATTAATACATCTTTTATAAGATCATTCTGTGAGGAAGACACAGGAGTAACAGCAATCTCAACTACAGAGTCCACAAAAGTTTTTTCACATACCTCTGTGGTATGCTCAACAGATGGCTGAGGGGGAAGCTGGGTTATTTTAGGGGTTCAAGTGTAGCCTCAAGTCCTACAAGTGGCTTGTGTGGGTGATATGACTGCAGCATCAGGTGCATGTTGCTGGGTACAGTTGCTTGTATGCTTTCTAGACCAGGAGGCCTCCCTTCTTCTCTTCACTGTGCAACACACATCCCTTGGGGCAGCACCTGTCATCCAGAGCAATCCCCTCCCCAGAGCCCAGGAAGGGCTTGAGCTCCTGCTAGGCCTTCCAAATATGATTAAAATGCAAGGTTCGGGATGACAGCCCATGTCTTTTTCTAACTTTGAGTCTTTCCTCAACATAAAATCATGCAGACACAATTCATCTTTGGACCCAGGAGAAGAAAATCTTTAAAAGTATTTATGTTTTGCAGACCTAGCTATGGAAGGATCCACAGATTTGCCCAAAGGTTGAACAATGAACTCATATTGGCTCCTGGGCCAAGATACACAGATTTTATCTATTCTAGAGTTTTTGTCTTCACCCCTCCAATCTTTTATTCTTGTAGTTTGCATTTATTTTCTTTGACAAATATGCAGCACATAAGTGTGATAGAGATTTACTAATGTGGTAAACTTAAAATCTTTATTATGACAATTGTATGAGCTTTTGCGTATTTTTCATTTCTTTCCTGTAAATAAAATGGCAGACTTGTAAGTGATTATAAAAAGAAGAATAACTTCAGGATGGAGATTCAAATTGAATCCTTAAACTATGAATTGATTAGAGACAGCTTATTTAAAAGGTCCTAAAGGATCCAAACATTATTCAGTGTCTACATTTGTTTATTCTAAAGTTTACAGTGTTACTGTTTTGGTGTATATATGTCTATTTCATAGAAGAAATTAGATTTATGCCTGATGAATATTTAACTAGGTTCATTAGACCAAACACTTTTTCAAAATGACCATTTTATAGATCAAGATTTGATATACAACCCTTTTAACAGGTGCCTGCCAGAAATATCAAAGTTTAGAAAGAGAATACTAACACTTTCATACTATAAGATATTACTGTATCGATTCCAATTTTATAGAGAACTATCTATCCTTCAATAATTTCCAATAAGACAGTTTCATTTGATAATTTCATGTGAAAGAATTTGGACATCAGTTTTTTGTCTTTGAAACAGTGTATGGGCTGGGGGGTTAGCTTAGTGGTATAGAGTTTCTTTAGCATGCATGAGGCCCTAAGTTTAATTCACAACACTGCAAAAAAAAAAAAAAAAAATGCTTTCTAAAAGAGTTGAAAGAGTTTAGAGTTTAGGCTTTCTTTTTCACTGAGGTCAAATAAAGCCATTTACACTTGTGTTTGAATTTGAAGTATATCCTGCTCAATCAAACATTAATTTATTGATTTCAGTTGTAGATAAGAAAAGAGAGTTTTCCATTAGTATTCCTCATTGCCTTGTTTTGGCCTTCAAAATTCAGGGGTGATATAAATACTATTGATATAATTCAGACAGAAGTAAACTTGCATTCTGCGAGAGATGATGCATTCCTGGTTTTTCTCCATCTGAGCACTCTTTACCAAAGTGCTAAGCCTTGCTCACAGAATCAGTTTTTAGCAATAGCTAAAGATTAAAGGATATCAGAATTATTAAAGAATATTGAATTATTTACTAAAATATTAACATTCCAAGATGTAATTTGCTGAAAGTGATTGCACACTATAGGATAAGAGTAAATATTATTTTTATACATTAAGAAGTATAAACATCCATGCAGAACAACAAAGACTATCCAATAATTTAGATAGAAAACATACAGTTCATTTTCAGTTGAAATTGATGAAAATTTTTGTTCAAGTGTTGCAGATTCTTTTCTGTCTTACCCAATCCTTATTCCCAGAGTCTGAGTTGGTATTTAGCATGTTCATGTTCAAGAGTTTTTGCCAGTGTTAGGAGACCATTATTTTTGTATAGTTTAGGTAGTCACTGCCAAACTGATGCCTATGGATTTCACTCCTTTCATAGTATCCTGCCTTGCTGGCTGCCCACCAGGCCCATTACCACAGAATGCCTGTTGTCTGTTACTTGGTCTTAGAGTTCTCAGTAATCCAAGTGTTCTTCCTGTGTCTGTCAGTCATACCCTTTGATCTTCTCTGTCTTTTGTGACACTGTGCATTCTACATGATGTGGCAACAAAGACTGTTTTAAACAACCTTTGATGGAGTCGCTTCCTGAATGAGGATCACACTGGCAATACTTCAACCTTCTCTTCAACTTCTACTTTTCACTCAGTAGTGCACTTAGGCCAGGAGCAGGCTTCCATGTGACAATGTCAAATCTGTTCCTGGGCTATAACAACTTTTTACTATTTTTGCTTCCTTTTTTTTTTTCTTGGTGCAGGCTACCATTATATATTTATATGCTGAGTTGGTAAACAGAGTGGAACCAATAAAAACTTACTTTTAGTAAGTATTATGTACTTGTAAGTCAGACAAAGTGAAATAGAAATTTAAGTAACTAAAACATAATTCAGTAAGTTAACAATGTTCTGGTATGCATATTGTGAATAAAAATGATAGACTTCCTATCACTTGCCATGTGATTTCCTGAGCCATCTCAGGATTCTGCTGGCAACAAAGGTTATCGCTAGATGTGACCTTTTGATCTTATACCAGAAACTTGAACCAAATTGGTCACTGTATAACTTAAAAACAATGCTAGAGTATAGACATGTTGAGGACAGTATTGTTGATACCGCCGTTTACCGGTGACGAGTTCTGCTCCTTCTAATGTTGAAGATTGAACACTAGAGAAGCACGCCAAGGCAAGCATATTAAGCAGGTTTATTTAAAGTGAATAATACAGACTTCTCCCGACAGGAAGAAGGGGGCCATGGCTGATGTTCTAAAGTCCCAAGAAGTGAGCCCACCCTACATCTTTTATAGGTTAAAGTCTCTTTTGTTCTCCAGTTTTCTCCCCTCTTATCTCTCCTTCCTTCCTGCCTACATGACTAGGCCTGGTTTTGCATTAAGTGAGAAGCCATGGGCAGGGGGAGGGCCAAGGTGATTCAGGCAGGCAAGGGCCCAGGGGGCATTAATTAGCAGCTCCTTGCTTGCAGTCCTTGATAAAGGCAGATAAATTTGGTAATCAATGGGCTCCGGAGCTCCTTGACATTCCATTCTTCCAGGGGCAGTTTCCAACTTCCAAAGGCAGATGGCTTCATGGCTTCCTTTCCTCGAATTGACCCGATTTTCCTATTTCTACACTAACTACCTGTCCTTAATTCTGGCTTCATTGTTTCTAAGTTCACTAAAGGCAATCCTGCTCTATTACTTAGTTTTACAATTTTCATAGCACATATAATTAAAGAACACTTAAAAGTACTTAATAAATGCTTACTTAATGAGATATTTTGTGTCTCCTACATAATGCTTAGCTCAATACCCTGATTATAGTATTTATGTTGATGAAAAATGAATAAATGAATGAAAAACTTAATTTGTGCCAAAACTTAGCAATCATCAATCATACAGGTATGAGCACATGGACATCATCAAAATATATTTAAATACAATGGATTTTTAACATACAGAATAGTCATGAAATTACAATGAAGTTGAATGAAGTTGAGGTTTGCACCCCTGTAATAACCATAGCAACTAAAGGGTAATTGGTCTGGTGGTTGAGTGGTTTCCCTGACCACTGGTTTTACAGGTAATTGAGTGAAGGAGTAAGGGAAGAGGAACTACCTTCCATTTCACTTTGTGAAGGAAGTTCATGCTTGTCTCTGGCATCAGCAGCAAAACAAAGAACAGCATCATTTATTGATAAGTTATCTTTCTTGATGTCTGAGAGAATTTAAATTTATGAAATGCACATATTTAGAATCATACACAAAGGAAGAAAATACACCAGAATTATTCCTCCAGGGTATGTTTCTTTAACACAGGGTAATAAATTGTGATTCTACTGTCAATTAATATTTCTTGTATTTTGAATTCCAACATCTTTATCATAAACCTCTTAAAATGACTCAGGTTTATAGTATGCTACAGAAATAAAATTCCTAAAGCCCAGACAAGTTTGTTTGTTTGCTCTTGCCCTTCATTCAGCTGATGAGGAATATCCCTTAGAATGGATTAGAACTCCTCGATCATCTCCTTCCACATTAGTGAGAATGCTTTGGGGCTTACTAGTGAGGTCATGATCTGCTCAAAACATGTAGACCATATGATTTAATCTGGTCCAATGAAGTTCTCAGGCTCATATATCATACTAAGTTTTTTTTCTGGAATAAGCAGCTAAGAATTATTTCAATCTTAAGAATCTTACTCAAAGAATAGAAAAAAAGAAACACCCACAGTTATCTATATAAAATTAAAACTAGAGAAGATATGTATTAGAAAAAAATCATAGACCAATTATACTCATGAAAACAAATATAAAATAAACCTACACAATACTTAGAAATTATATTCAACTCAAATTGGATTCATCTTAAGAATTTTTAAAAAATTTAACATCAGAAAAGTTAAAGATATAATTCATCATAATATAAACAACATATTGAAAAATCAAAGATATTTAGATTCAAAACCTTTGTTTTATGGGTTTGTTCCCCACATCTAGTGGGGAAAATAGATTAAATTCAACGACAAATAATGATAGTTTAAAAAATTCTCAGAAACTGTGACAAGAACATTTTTCCTTAAATTAATAAAGACCATTTATCAAAAACCTATAACATATACTATTTTTAGTAATGAAACATAAATATTTTCTTTAAAAATCAAGATCAAGACAAAAATGCCCCACAATGCTGATTTTATTCAGGATTGCTTCTGAGATATTGATTAACTCAATGACATAGGAAAAATAATTATGAAATTGAAAAGGAAGAAGGCAAACTGTTTTATTGACAGTATGATTGTCTATGTAGTTGTCTACTACAACTCCCACACTCACAAAAGATACCATTTACAGTAGAATTAAAACACATAAATTGCTAAAGAAAAATGCATATAATGTAAAATAAATGAAACCTGCATGGAAATTTTTATAAGTTGTTGTAAGTTTTAAAAGAGAATTTAATTAAGTGGAGACATATACTACATTCATGGATAGTAAGATTAAAAACCATCCATTATCAACTCTTTTCACATTGATCAAAGAATATCAAATCAAAATCCATCACAAAGACTTGATGGAGTTGTTCTAAAACTTTTATGGAAGTGCAAGGGAGCAAGAATAGCCAAAACTCTCCTGACTTGGTTTTCAATACCTGGTAACCAAGGAAATGTAGTGGTGGTACAGGGACAATGAATAAACCAATGGAATAGAATTGAGAGCTCAAGATCAGACCTACATAATTGTGGTAACTTGATTATGATACAGAATTAGAGAATGGAGAGAATTAACTATTCAATAAGTGGCAGCGGGCCAATTGTTTAGCAATATGAAAAAAATGGAAATTAAACCCTATTTCATACTGTATGCAAAATAGATTCCACATGTATTAAAGGCTTAAGCAGTAAAGGTCAAACTTTAAGAAGTCTACATACAAAACATCCATTTGAACTCAGGGTAGGGAAAGTTTTTTTTTTGTTTTTGTTTTTTGTTTTTTTTTTAAGCAGGGAATACAAAATGTTTACTGTAAATGTTTGATGAGTTCAACAACATTAAAATTAAGAAAGTCTGTGTGCACCTTTTTCCCCACATCCTCGCCAACACCTATTGTTGCTTGTATTCTTGATAATAACCATTCTAATTGGGGTGAGATGAAATCATAGGGTAGTTTTGATTTGCATTTCTCTAATTACTAAAGATGTTAAACATTTTTTCATATATCTGTTGATCACTTGTAAATATTCTGTGGAATGTCTACTCAGTTCCTTAGCCCATTTATTGATTGGGTTATTTGCATTTTGGGTATAAAGGTTTTTGAGTTCTTTATAAATTTTGGAAATCAGTGCTCTATCCGAAGTGCATGTGCTAAAGATTCTCTCCCACTCCGTAGGCTTGATTGTTTCCTTTGCTGAGGAAAAAACTTTTTAGTTTGAATCTATCTCATTTATTGATTCTTGCTTTTATTTCTTGCACTTTAGGAATCTTGTTAAGGAAGTCTAGTCCTAAGTTGACATAATGAAGATTTCATACATTGCTGGTGGGATTGCAAATTGGTGCAGCCACTCTGGAAAGCAGTATGGAGATTCCTTAGAAAACTTGGAATGGACCCACCATTTAACCCAGCTATCCCACTCCTCAGTTTATACCCAAAGGAATTAAGATCAGAATACTACAGTGACACAGCCACATCAATGTTCATAGAAGCTCAATTCACAATAGCTAGATTGTGGAACCAACCTAGATGCCCTTCAATAGATGAATGGATAAAGAAACTGTGGTATATATACACAATGGATATTACACAGCCAAAAAGAAGAATAAAATTATGACATTTGCCGGTAAATGGTTGGAGTTGGAGAATATTATGCTAAGTAAAATAAGCCAATCTCAAAAAACCAAAGGTCAAATGTTTTCTCTGATAAGTGGATGCTGATACATAACAGGGCAGGGGAGGCGGTGAGGAAAGAATGGAGGAATGTTGGATTGTGTAGAGGGAAATGACGGGTGGGGAGGGGGCGGGGGAAGGAAAGATGATGGAATGAGACAAACATCATTACCCCTATGTACATACATGACTACGTGAATGGTGTGACTCTACATCATGTACAACTAGAGAAAATGAAAAGTTGTACCTCATTTGTGTACAATGAATCAAAAAACTTAAGATAGTCTGTGCTAAAATGTCATAAATAAAATGAAAAAACACATTCAGATCTGGAGTAGAATATTTGTCTTACATATAAATAAAAAGGATTAGAATTGCAAATAAATAATTATCTTCAGCAGAAAGAGTCCAAAAGAAATATTCACAAAAAACAGAGACAATTTTTTCACAGCATATATGAAAATATACTTACCTACAATGCTAACCTAAAGAATCCAAACCGAAACTACAAAATGGTACCATTTTATAGTTTCTAGATTGCAAACATTAAGAAGTCTGGTGATACTGGACTCTGGAAGAGATTAGAAGCCATAGGTCTTCTACATACTGCCAGTGAGTATATAACACCATTTTATTAAAAAAAAAATTTGGCATTAGCTCACAAAATGGAACATTAAGAATACTCTCTGACCTAGTCATTCCATTCCTGCATGAATATATAACCTAGAGATACTTTGTATGTTTTGTGGTATATTCCAACAATGAACTATTACTCTAAATTTAAAATGAGTCATTGAAAATTATAAGTTAATAAGTTATAAATACAAGTTAGTTATAGAAATCTATATAAGTATGATATCCTTTTCACAGTGAACAGAAGTACACTGGATTATAGATAGATGATAGTAGGAAGGTAGGTAGACAGATAGTCAGCTTTCCATCACTAACAAAATACCTGAGATAATCATCTTATTTAGAGACAAGGTTTATTTTTAATTTTGGAGATTCTATTCCAAAATCAGTTTGCTATGTTGCTTTTAGACCTATGGTGGGGCAGTGCATCATGGTGGAAATGTGTGACAAAGCAAAACCACTTACCTCATGACTGGAAAGTGAAAAAGAGGAAGAAGAGGCCAGGATCCTGCTGTTTTCCTCAAGGTCATTCCCCTATGATCTAAAGACCCCCCATTAGGCTCCATTCTTAAAGGTTCCACCACCTCCCAATAGTGCCACACTAGGCACTCCAGATCCAAACTACAACAGGAAGATAGATGATAGATAGGTAGATAGATAGATGATAGATATAGATAAACAAAGTCTTAGAAGACTGTTTTGCAAGGAGTGTGAAATTATAAGCATAAATCTTGGGAGAGTAGTTACCTCTGTGCGGGGAGAAGTAACTGGAGCAAAGATAAACACACAGGAAGACTTTGTTCTATTCAGCAACTGACTGACAAAAACAAACATCATAATAAATGATCTCTCCCAACTCTTACCCTGCCTCTCTCCCTGCTTTATTCACTGGTTGTTTTCAAAGGTTTTTCTCTCAAAAAAGTAACAGGAGATGGAGAAAGGGGGCTGCAGGTCAGCTCTCAACAATGTTACCTCATTTACTCCTCCCTAGAACCAGTAAGCCACATGTTACTTTACTCACCCTGAAGATACAGAAACCACAGCCAGGGAAGTATAATTATCTGCACAATGTCTTGTCACTTTGAAATAGTGAAGCTGAGATTTGAATTTACATCTGTCTTATGAAAGCCCATTTTTATAGCAATGCAATTATACCATGTGATGTGTGGTTATTATCCTTAAAACCAAAGGACATATTTTCCCTGGGAAGAGGAAGCTTTACCTTACTGTCTTTACCAAGAAATTGAACTCTTCATGAAACTAGGATAAGATGCCCTAAAATTTAAGTGGGAATTATCCACATACTATAAGAAACTCACACACTAATACACATTTGTTCTGCACAGATTGTGAGTGATAAAAATAAATAAAGATCAACACCAAAATAAAACTTAAAGGGTAACATGTGGTATCAAAATTATTGCAACCAATTCCTTTTAAGTTGTAAAACACAGGAGGACTTCACATCTGTTTTGAGAACTTATTTCCAAATAGTTCCTATATTTGTGAGTCCATAGATTCTGTTTTTTTTTTTCATAATATAAACTTTCCTACAGCACATTTCCATTTTCAGTTGCAAAATACCTTTTTAACAAGTTATATTCTTTTAAAGTAGGTATAAATTTGAACAAACAGTAGATAATTATTCCACCATTTTTTAGATTTTGTTGTAGTTCTGCAAAAAAGGAGCATCCCTCTTCTCTGCTCTGAATTATGAGTTGGCATATTGAAGAGATTTTAGTGTTTTGTAGGAATTATTCTCACATCTGCAATATACAAGATCAGGCATTCCAAACACACCCAGGTTCAGAAAGATTTTTAATAATCTTAAAGACGGTGTGATGCACCCAACAAAATTTTAGCTCCTCATATCAGATTTTAGAAGCAGTATTTCTTTTTTCTTCTTTTTAGAGGGGGCTTTTTTCTGGAATGGACCCTGAAAGGAGGATAGTTATGAATCCCTTGTTAGAATTTGAGATTCTCTGAGCCATTCCCCAAGCAATCAGGTGCTCAGTTCTCATTTTCTCTAAGTAATTACAGGAAATGGCAGTGATGTCTAAGGTATCTGTCAAAAGCACTGTTGCTTGCCAGGCCCTTGAATAGTAAATGCAAGCTGATTCATTCATGGTCCTGAATTCCTTTCCCATTCTGAATGTGCTCTTCCCACTTCATTCTGGGTGTTTGCAGTTCATGCTGAGAGTAGCAATTCTTTCTTGGCAAAGGCTCCCCGATGGCTTGGATTACACAGCTCTCCCGTGTAACTGAGCTCTGCAGGGAGTATGGTAGGCTGAGGTGGGGTAGAAGAAGTGGGCCTTATTGGTTTTTGGTTTGTCCAAGCCTTCTAAAAATTGATCTGCCTACCAAGGGGCTCTGAAATGAAAATATCTGATATTTTGTCTGGACTTGGGGGAAAAAAAAAAAAAGTAAGTGTGTGTTGAGTGTGTGTGTGTGTGTGTGTGTGTGTGTGGACTCCCAATCTTGCAAACCATCAACTTTTCCTCATGCCTTCTCAGTGCCAAGTATTGACTCCCTCTAGAATAAATATGTCTTTAAGAATTAAACCTGAGACTCACAGGTATGTCAACTATGCTATAAAATTTGCTATTTTAATAATCTTCGCTACTTCCTTTCCTTGGATGACAAGGGCATAAAAATAAATTTAAACCTTTTATTTATCTTCTAGTCTTTGGGAGTTTTAAGGAAAGAAAAATTGGAAATTTCCTTTTTGTTTCTCCACAGTATTTTTTTTAACATCCATATACTCTGAAAATTTTCTAAGACTGCCTATTTAGGCAGTGGATTTGCTGTGGGCACATAGTTGACATTTTATGGGAATAAGTTTTGGTGATCTCTTGTACTGCAAGATGATACAATTAATTATATTGTGCTGTATATTTCAAAATTGCTTAAAGAATAGATGTTTGATGTTCTTACCGCAAAAAATGATAAGTTGTTCAGGTGATGGATATGTTAATTAGCTTAATAAAATCTTTCCACAGTGTATACTATAGATAAAAATGTCATATTATACCCCATATATGCACAATCATGATTTGTCAATTAAAGATAAATAAATCTTTAAAAATGTAAATAGCATTAAAAACTACAAATTCCAAATCTTGGCTTATGTAATCAAATGAATACAATAAAGAAGTGATTAAGCATAGCAAAAGTAAATACTCTGAAAATGTTTAGTTGTATTACACATGGGAAAAGAAGCAAGTGAATTTTCTTGCACATTGAATATTCTATACAAATATCATAATGCCAATGAAAGTAAGCATAAATGTTGAATTTTCTTGACTAGATTACAAGTTTTAAAATGCTTTGAAGGAAATAGAGTGTCTTTTTCTTTCATACCAGCTAGCTTTATGTACCAAAACCTACAGTTCCTGAGCCAGTGCCATTAAGCCTAGCTCCAGGTAAAGTGGTGAGGGTCCCGGTATGACTGAGATGGCCTCTGAGGTCCCCTGAGTCACCAGAATAGAGCCTTTCCACTGACCTCCATAAGCAACACACCCCACCCAGTTTGGTTGGGCTCTCACCACTTTCTAGGGTTTTCCACCAGGGTATGATACTTGCATCTCTACTCCCAATGTCTGGATTTAGCTTTACCCCTTCCTCACTAGGTAATCTTGAACAAATTACCTAATCTCAAATTTAATCTTTAATTATAGTCTTTTACATGAGCATATTAATTTATAGGATTTTTACAAAATATACAGTGTCTTACAGATAGTAAGCTCTATATCAATGGTAGATAATATACTATTCATGGTGCATTGTTGCTAGCCTATCCTCACCTACAATCCATGTCCAATTATCACCTCTGCCAAGGGAATACCTACTGTTCCTCCTAGCACCTCACTGGTTCTCATCTTTTAGGTGTCATTGCCAGTCAAGTTTAGATTTTGAAAAATTTGGCATTTGGACAATTAAAATTTGCAAGTTTGACTTGTCAGTGTAGAAGCCAGCCCTGTTGGCTGAGGCCATCCCTTTGGAGAGTGTTTTCTTACTTTCCTTGCCTTTCAACCCATAGATAAAACACTACTTAATATTATAGCAGATAAATAGAGCATGTATTTTATGAGCCTCTCACAGGTGAATTATGTCAAATTACTCTCTATGCGAGTGTGGTAAAAATACAAAGGAATAAGAACAATAATGGCAGTCTTTGATTCTTGAGAAAGTCAGCAAGACTGTATCATTTCACCCTCAAAGGTCCCAGCAGGTATCCTCTCTCCTCAGCAGCCCTCCCTGCCTCTTGGCATGGTGGTATCTCTGATCATTGAATCTGATCATTGAAGGCCTGGATTTGCTACTCTCATATTCTCTATGGTCAAAGTCAAGGTGGGCACCATCTTGAGGTTCATATTTTCTTAAGAAAATAGTTTATCTATCTTTGAAATGCTCACACTACTCTTTGGTGACCTTCTTGCCATTATCACTCCCATTCTTTGGCTGAACTCAGCAATCTCCCTCTCCTACCAACCAGTGTAAGAGGCAGGCAGGGAGAAGCTTCCCTGAGAGTTCTCTAGGGTCCAGTTCCTTTAGAGACTCACCCACTAACCTGAAACTCCTGCTCCAGAAGATTTCACAAGGACAAGTTTTTCCTCTGTCACCTAGGACTTGAGGTGAAGCCCATGGTTGGAAACTTGTCCCATCCCTGCCTTTGGCTCCATGATGACAGAGGATGTTAATCCACCTCTCATCAGAAACAGAGGATCAGAGATGGAATAGATGCTCTACTTTGTATTTGTTGAATGTGAAATGAGTGAATTCTTCTCACCAACAATAAACCCGTGCCAGAAGACTGAGTCTGTAATCCCTGCATTATTCCTGTTGTGAGAGTGTTTGACCAGATTAGGAGCTCTGAAATGCTGGTGCATGCTCTGCTCTACCTGCCCATACTTGCTTAAGATTTTTGTCCCAAAGAAGCTAGTTGTGGCATGAAAAATCATTTTCTTCTGAGAACTTGTTTTTTAGATCATATTTTTCAAACTCCTTTAAGCTATGACCTATAGAAACAAAAAGTTTATTTAGTACTTTTCCTATGTGTGATGCCCTCTGATATTTTCTATTCTACTCTATTTCATTATACCTTTTAAGAGACTGATAACTACTTACCAAATTGATTTAACCCATAAATGAGTCACAGTTCACAGTTTAAAAAATACTATATAAGGACCTTACTTATATAAAACTGTTGACATTTTGTTATGACATGCCACAGCACATTTTCTTTAGTTAGGACACTCTTATTCACCTCACAGTCTTCTCTGATCAGTGAATCTAAAGTAGATTAATATTAGTGTTTGTCATAAAACTTTGTTAATTATCTTTATAATAATAACAGTGAGCTGTAGGTATTTTATTCATTAATATAGGTTCTTATTTCTGTGTCCTCCAAATGAAATATCCATCTAGTTCTGGAAATGCTGCTTAGTGGTAGAGTACTTACCTCGCATTCTTATGACCCTGAGTTGGATCCCCAGCACTGAAAAAATAAAAAAACAAAATCATCCAGGCAGACCTTTGTCTTGTTCACAACACACAGTCCCTGGCACATCTTGGTTGAATTATTGAATGTGTGAATGAAAAGCTCACTGCACATGTATACAAGGAGGTTTGATTCTCTAAGGGAATTTTGATCTTGCAACTTCATTCAACCAATTCTAACTCTTTCTAAAGGAGGGGATGTTGAGGTGGGGAGATTATAAGCTCATAATGCAGGAACCAAATAGCTTCAGGGATCAAGGTAGTGGATATAGGGGAATGTGTGTCTTTAGGCAAAATCACTAGATTGCATTGTCTCTACTCACTGTTCAAATTTCTGGAAAGCAACATCTGATTGGTCGAACTCATATCACACTTTTGCCCCACCACTTGCCCAGGAGAAGTCAGAGTACCTGAATGAGGGCAGACTACGTGCCACAGGGAGGCACAGTTATTTACTCAAAGAATAACTGCAGTGCTATAGCCCAGGTTGGAATGGGAAGGCAGACATAATGGATGTCCAATCCCTGCATGTTTTTTATACCTATCATTTTTGCAAGAGTTAACAGTGACAACCAGGATGTAACACTGGCTAAATTACTAAGGTAGTATTTCTTAGTCTTTTAAACCCCTCATTTCTCCAAATCTACAGATGCCTAAGAGGTCTTGCATGGAGGACTTCTTATGTACTCTGGTTTTGTACTAGTATCATTATTAATCACTTATCCCTGAAACACTTAATATACCATTTTGTGTTCAGTACTAAATGAGGCACTGTGTACATTTATAAAATGAAAATGAGACATTGTACTTCCAGATTATAGTCTAAATAAGAGTCAAGACATTTGATACTTGCAGAAGGTGATATAGTAATGAGTGTTTCAAAATTAGTAAAATTAATGATCACATATTTTTCATTCTGCATTTCTAGAAAGAAGGTAAAATTTTCCCAATGTTTTTCCAGAAAGTAACTGAAATTCTTCTAGATTCTTTGGAATAGCAAGAATGAAAAATAAAATTGTTGACCTTTACTACAAATATCCTTGAATCATTGATTGAATTGTTAGTTGATTTAATGTGTAGATAAGAGAGAAAGATGTTTAAGGTGAAAGTCATATTTTTGTTGTTGTCACTTTGGTTTGTATGTTATACTTCATTGGAAAGCAATGGATTTCTGGGTATTAGGGGATGTCATTGGGTTTTGTACAAGGCAAGGTTAAGGTGGTTGGTTCTTCTTCAAGCATCTCATTATATTTCATGCAAAATATATATGTTTTCCAGTAGAAAAGGAAAGGAACCAAAGAGAAAGAGAGAACCCTAAAAGAATTATTGAATTTGTAGAAAAATAATTTTAATCCTATTTACATTACACTTAGAACATAATATCACTAAATTTGCCTAAATTCATACATGTGCTGTATTCTAAATTTTCTTTCTTCTCCTTTCTCTCTCCCTCTAAACTCCTTTCTCTAAGAAGTTTATTCTCATGTTCTTCCAGGTACTGTTTTTTCACTTTATAATACTCTTCATTTACCCAGAGATGCTAAATTTCTACCATTTACAAGTAGTTCCCATTAACTGAGTCCAGATTAGCAAATCTTAGAATTTAGAATATGGACAATTACCAAATAAGGTTATGTAAAACAGCAGTTGTGTCATGAAAGGAAGTTTACCTTTCTTGACATCAGTTTGAAAATTTACTAGCTGAAATATTAGGATAGAAAATGAAATTATATTCAGTTCTTATGTGATCCACAGGGTAGACTCAAAGGTGTTATCATAGGGTTTGGTTCACTCAACTTTGTCATTTACTTTTGGTTATTATTGACTCTCCCTAAAGTACTTGGGCTAGAAAATTCTTTAAAAACACACTTCCCCAAAACTTAAGTTGTCTGGGACTTTAGTTTTCAATATTGGAGGATAAAAAGAATGACCAAGAAAAGTATCAGGTTAAACAAACTAGGCAAATTGCTCAATTTTTTCTGTTTGTTTGGTTTTTTTTTTTTTTTTTAATATAAAGAATCTTAAGAAGTTTCTCTTTATTCCATGACAAACATTTTGAGAAATGGACATTATATCATCTATTTCTTAATCTACAAAAATATTGGTTTCAAATAATGGCATTTACATAATGATTTCATAACTGATGAAGGAAGTATTAATGTACTTTTAAAAAAGAATTAGGTATTTTCTGATATTGATTAACTATCATTTATGGCATTTAAGATTAATACATTCCTTGGTTTTGGAATATGATATTACATTAGTGAATGAAATGAAATAATTAGTACATTTTAAATATTTAAAACAATATAAAACTTACTTTATCCTTCACCGTTATTATTGAGCATCCCTGAGCTTACCTTAATTTGTTCTGATGAATATGTCAGTCCCATTTAGTATTTATACCACATAAAGCCATGCTGTGTGACTAAACATATTCCAGATTTCACAAGCTTGAATGACTTTTTTAGTTCCTCATTTGGCTACTTTTATGTTTGGTAAGGTATAATGTTCCAATTCACAATGTACATTTTTAAAAGACAATGACTAACTCTTAGAAGTTAAAGGTACTTATAGATAAGCATATGTATTGTATAGCACAACTGCAATATTTAGAAATTTTCCTTTAGAAGGGTTGGGTTTTATAATGAGCTATATGGTGTCTTTACCTATTAGCCATTTTGCATTGCATATACCCTAAATGGACCGTGTGATAGGAACATTGTTGTCATTGACTCCCCTGGTGGTGCTCCGAGACAAATGGGCACACTAATGATGTTCTGTGCCTGGAAAATATTCTACCCCTATGATAACTATGGAAGCATTCTTTTTCTATGGAGACAGATGGTGGGTTTAGCAGTGACCCATAATGCCAGCTCCTAGTCTTATGTTTTCATTTTAGTCATAATTCTTCCAGAGCCAAATGCTGAATTGTGCATGAAACCATCACAATTTTAGCAAATGCCCATATTTCCATGTGCACATCAAGCTTGTTTGGGCACAGTGACTGGTTGTTTTGATAAATGACATTGTACTGTATGGTGCTGACAATTGTTTTCTAGAGAATACTAGAAACAGGTACCAATCAGTAAGTAAAACTAGACACTCCACATGGAACATGTTGTAATGTCTCAAGCATTTTAGTTCACTTGCATTCTTAAAACAGGGAAGTTTTACTTTGTTTTCTGTTTTGTAGGAGGTATTTAGTAAGCAGAATTGGCAAGAGAGGTGAAAGCAAAGTCTTAGGACGTGTACCTTCATATAAACCAGGCAACTCTGTCCTAGGATGTAGCTACCCACAATGCATCCAACAGAAGCAATTGATCCACACAGATGCCTGGCCCAATACAATCAATGGATTCACATAAAATCATCCTTCAAAATGTATGTATATATACATAATGAAATATTATTCAGTCATAAAGAAGAATAAAATTATGGTATTTGGAGGTAAATGGATGGAATTGGAGAATACTATGCTAAGTGAAATAAGTCAATCCCCAAAAACCAAAGGCTGAATGTTTTATCTGATAAGTGGATGATGATACATAATGGGAGTTGCAGGGGTAAGAGAAGAAAGAAGAAATTTTGAATTGTGTAGAGGGAAATGAGAGGGGAAGGGGGTTGGGGTAGGAAAGATAATGGAACGAGACAGACATCATTACCCTATGTACATGTATGATTACACGAATGGTGTGAATCTACATCGTGTACAACCATAGAAACGAAAAGTTGTACCCCATTTGTGTACAGTGAATCAAAATGTAGTCTGTAAAGATAAAAAATTTAAAAAAAATGTAGACAACAACCTGGAAAATCATAACCTAGTGATCATAGGTCAATAATATCTTTAAATACAAAGATTATCAAAATAGAATTTATTCAAGGATTCTTTAAAGGACCCCAAAAAAGTAGGAAATGTGGTTTAATGAACTTCAAAATTAAGGCAAAAGTATAAATCTTTTTTTTTCATATCTATGTGAAATTAATTCATGGGAGAGAGAACATAAATACTCAATATGGTAATTGAACATATAAATTAAGCTAAGGAAAATTTTTTTGAAGTGTGAAATTAAAAGAATAATAAAGAAGGCCTAGCATACAGCTCTGACATGGCTCAAGGTTCATTTATTTACTTCAAATAAGGAAATGGGTGGTACAGCTGAAGAGAAATATGAGGGATGCATCTTTTTGAGTAAAAACAATGTCTTCCTAACTTACATTTTAAAGGTTCCTCCTAGATTCCTTCTTCCTCAGAACCTCTAATGCCCAATAAATGATCCAGTGTGGCCTATCCCACTTTCTAAATGTCTCCCAACTTTCCATCTCCACTATCACCACATCAGGTCTGGCCCTTGTCATTTTTGCCTGAACTGTGGAAATCACCTTCTAACAGATCTCACCCTCCTACCTTCCTTCTAGTATCTCTTGTTGGGTAGAAAGAGAAATCTTTCTAAAACATGAATCTGATCCCACCATTTTGATACCTCAGGATCCTTTACTGGCCTTCCATCACCTTTAAGATGAAAGTCAGGAAGTTGAACACATGCCCGAATCTTTAATACCCTGCGCCTCCTATCTGACTGCTTCCTAAAATGCAGTGGCCCCCTCTCCCTTGTGTCTGTTTAGTCTCAGGCATCATCTCATTAAGGAAGCCCTTCTGGAATACCCAACACCATCCACCCTTCCAGTGCATGGGAAGAGCTCTCCACTGTCTGCCAGTGCACCCTGTGCACAATGTCCTTGTGACATTTTTCACCTGCCATCCCAGATGTTTTCTTATCTGCATCCTTCCCTAGTCTATGAACAACTGTGTCACGTGGTAAGCCTCAAAAGTTATTGATATTATTGTTGTTATTTTTATACATGAAAAAAGTCACACTGCACTCTGCATGAAGAATTGAGAATTTTCACTCATTCAACAGATACGAATTCCAGATCATAGTTTCATTCAATAAACAGCCACTGAAAGGACCAAAGCAGGACCTCCCTCCTAATACCATTGCATAGTAAGAATTATCATTTCTTTCTCAGATGAGGAAGAACAGGTCCTCATTGAACCTGAGGTTAGAGTCAGTGCAACAACCAGGTGTGTCTGAGTCCAAACCCGTACTTGCTCCACTTCTGATCAAGGTTGATCAATGTCTCTTCCTTAAAATGTGGGAGCAAAAATAGGTGTCTGAATGAATAAGTCTTGAAAAGGCCCTGGCTGAGCTGTCCAACTCACAAATGACAGTGGAAGTTTGGTGGCACTTGTGCAGAAACAGCCTGAGACCTAGTGGAGACAGATGGAGAGAAGAGGGCACATGTTGAAAGCACAGCATCTGCCACAGCACTCCTTGAGTGCAATCAAAGCACCAAGGATTCCTCCTCACAGGCATGACCAGGACCACACAGCTTGTTCTGTGAATTCACGACTTGGTTGGTTGTTCTGCAGATCTGTCATGTGGGAACTGAGAAAGTCAGGGATAGAGGCAGAGGCATACAGAGCTTGGAATGTGGAAGATTTTACAATACCATCATTAAGGACAATTTTCAGTATCAGATACTAACAAGAACGACTTTAGATAAAAAAAAAAACAACTACTCTTCATAGTAAAAGGATGAACCTATGGAAATGATAAGTTAAAGAAAATCAAATTTTAACCTACCGTCATTTGAGAAAGTCTTTTGTTTATTACATATTATTTATTCAACTTATTACGAGTTTTCATTTCTTAGAAGCCTTAGGCATATGCATGAAATATAAATGGAATAATTAAATCCAATAGTTAAAATACCCAGAAAGGAAAACAAAATCAATGTCATGTTATTGTTTGCAACTTAATTGAAGAAATCTCTTAAAACATGCCACAACTTACAGACTTTAATAAGGTTTTCATCCTGGTCAACAAAATAAGGACATTGAGTTGAATGAAGCCTCCCCCTGTTATTCTTTATACAGTTGCACCATGTCTGTATTCTTTATAGTTGACCACAGTTGTAATTATTTTTTTTTTCATTTTGTTATTGATTAAATAATAAATATCAAGTATGCTCAAACATACATATATATGCACTCCATTTCTGCCTCTAGATTGGGAAATTTATTAAAAGAAAAGCCACAAGACAGTTCTGATCATTCCACTAAAAATATTGGGTTGAAGAAGAATCATATTAGACAGAAATATCTGCATCTTTCCATTAAAATATTTTTCTCTTTAAAGAATTGAAAAAAGTCTTTGTTGGAGCATGGCAGCAGCTGCTGTCCCTGACTGGATGCATGCCATCAGACATCCATGGCCAGATTCCCAAACCGAGCCTACCTGCTCTATGAATATCTTAATGGTTCTTGCTTAAATCCATTCTGCCAGTAATGCAGGCTTTGGTGGATGCCTGCTCTCTGTGCTAAAAAGGGAAGATTGACAATGCCCCCTGTCCCTATTTTAATGTTTTCAACCCAGAATTCTGATCATTCCTGCTAGCAGGACCAGAGGTTGTTGAGCAAAGGAGGATAGTAAGGGAAGAGAGCTGGGGGAGGATGAGCTGATGGAGGAAAGGCACATCCCTCCCTTTGTTCCCCATCCTTCCTCAGTACCTGGTTATTGCTTGTAGTGGCTTCAACCTTCTCCCTAACTAGACTGCAGTATTGGGCTTTCCAGAGCTAAGTAAAGGACTAGAACACAGTAAGTGCTCAATAAATATTGGGGGGGGGTGAGTACCTAGATGGATGAATGGGTGAATGAAAGGAAGAAAGGAAGGCAGGAAGAAAGAAGGAAGGAAAGGGAGGAAGGAAGAAGGAAAGGATGAAGGAAGGAAGAACAAAGGAAAAATGGAAGGAATTGAACATTATTTGTTTCATATTAAAACTTTCTTTTCTTCTGGAGTGTCTCCTCTTTGTTGAATGGCTCCTCCTTCTACCCTGCTGTCAAAGGTATACTACCCTCTCCAGCCCTTGGTTCTCTAGTCTCTCTCTTCCTGTGTCAACTATATTTATGTGTATTTCCCCATAGGATCACCTTGGCTTTCTTACAGGAGCTTAGTTGTGCACTGTTAAATTCTAATTGGATATTTTCTCTTATGCATCTATCATATCCTCCAACCAAGATTAGCAGTGGCCAAATTAATCAGTTTTCTCATTTCCCTCAGACTTGCCTGGTCCCTATGTAAATCATGATCCCTTTGGGCACCTGGGCTTGAGACTCAGTCATCTTTGCTTCCCACCTCTCTCCTTAGCATCCCTCCCTATGTTTCAAGCCTCACTGCCTCTCTCCTGGTTCATTCCTCCCACTCTCTGTGGAATGAGTTGTAATAGTTTTCTAAGCAGGCTTCCTGACTCCATTTCCTTCCCCCAAAGTTGATACTATTCACTAAAGAACAACTAATTTCCTCAAATTACTTCTCTGTTCATGTTATTCCCTCATTTAAAAATCTCCAGCGACTTGTGATAGCTCAAGGCAGTGGTTTCCCAGGATGTTAGATATGACAGAGCAGTAAATAAAACAAATTAGAAAAAGTATCAAAAACTGGGAAAAAATAGAGAGTGAAATTCCTTTTTTAAACTTCTCCTAGTAATGACATTTTTTAAATTACCATCTATGAAAGTCATTTATTACATTTAGGAAAAAAATAATTCTAATCCTAAAAACTAAGGATGACTCTCAGAATAGAGCACCATCTGGAAATAATGGAACAATGGGAATAATTGTAAACCACGTTTTATTGAAAAGCTTGAACCTTTGACCACCTTTGACTCCTTGCTCCTTTTGCGGCAGTGTCCCTGTGGAAATGTTGCTACTGGGAAACTGACTCTCAGGGTAGCCCAGATTCTTCATGAGCATCACAGTCCTTCCATGATCATTCTTCCTGCCATCAGCATCTTAGTCTGTGTCTGAGCTCTGGGTATTTTGCTTACAGGGCATGTGACTCATTGCCTGACCTCTTTAGGACTTCACTTCCTCCTCTAAAATGAGGTGTTCAGTGCTGGGCATGGTGGGGTTCACCTGTAATTCCAGTTACTCTGGTGGCTAAGACAGGAAGATTGCAAGTTTGAGGCTAACCTGTGAAACTTACTGAAACCTTGTTTCAAAAATCAAAAAAGTGCTGGGGTTGTAACTCAGTGGAAGAGCACCCCTGGGTTCAACCTTTAGTATCACCAAATAAGTAAGTAAGTAAAGAAATAAATATAAAATGAAGAGTTTGTAGTTGATGATAATAAAGTTTCTTCCAGTGCTGTCTACAGGATTGATTGGTTGGTAGACTTAATCAAGGGTGGTAGGTATATATTCACTTAAATCTGATGTTCTGCTTCATAAACTCTAAATATTGAGGATTTGGGGCAAGGATTTTACCATCTCTTGATGAAGGATAAATCAAAGTATGCAACTGAAATCTTCCTTTATTCACACCTGACTAACTTGACATCTGCAGGGAACATCCTGGGCACAGTGGTACATGATGATGATTTCATAAACATCACATTGGTGTGTGTGTGGGGACATCCTAAGAGATTATATGTTTCATTTAGTTCTGAAGGAACCATTGATTGAACACATACTACTGCTTTGAACTTTTTAACTTTGCTTTATTTACCCCAACCTTAGCCTTCCTTCCCCCAAAGAGGAAGAGTTCAAATTGAGGTAAATAAGACAAAAGAAAATATAGAGAATAATCAATCATAGAAATTTATTTATTTTTTTATTTTGGCAAAGAACTATCAGTCTTGGGATTCCTCATGTTGGCAAGATCATGAGTCTATTTTGTAGACTCCTAGTGCAATCCAGGAAGGAAAAATGAGTGCAGAGAAACATATCCATGCAGATCTAGAGTGGGGGATCCCACCCGCAAAGTAGCTTTATTTACAAACCCTATAAATCTCTCAATTTGTAAGATTTGAGAGTCTCCCTACCACTGTGTACATTTGAAGAACATTGAAAGAAGTTGAGATACTCGACTACCATGCATTCACATCCACTTTCCCACCCAAGGGCCAATTCTTATTTCAGATCCATTTCATCATAGCTGAGTTTCCCAAATGCTTTTTGGATATTGACATTACTATCAAACTGATAGATGGGCTCTTAAAAAGAAAGGCACATTGTCCTTTCTCATTTTGCATCTCTCTGACAAGACATTTGTTGGTTCAAAATTGAATCCCTTCTCAATCTTACCATTCTGACAACAGATCACATTTTACCTCTCAGAAGTCATTTTCTACTGTACTCTACATCCAGGTCCCCTGGCATTTGTGGCCAGGGGTAGGGTCCTCTGGATAACTCTCTGCAAATACAAAAGTGGAATTCTCACTTTTGAGGTGGGCAGGCAACTTGCTAGCCATTAGTGATGCTTGACCAAGTGCCAGGAAGAGGCCATTAGCTGTTGCAGTGCTGGGAAGAGTCCATTAGCACCCAACTGCCAGGCTGTGCTTTGGAATGTGAAGCATACTATATATTTCAGCTTAGAAATGGTGCTTTTCTCAGTATCCTGCAGATGACTTGGAAAGTATGCAAAGGTGAATCATTCTCCATAATCACTTTGGTACTCTATTCCCAAGATATTGAAAAGATAGAAGAAAAATAAATAATTATGGTTAGTTACCCCAAATGTTTGTTGAACATGGGGCTTATTTTAGTCAGCTTTTTGACTGCTGTGACTAAAAGGATCTGACCAGCACAATTGTAGAGGAGAAAGGTTTATTTTTGGACTCACAGTTTCAGAGGTCTTAGTCCATAGAAAGCTGACTCCATTGCTCAGGGCTTGAGGTGAGGTAGAACTTCATGGCATAGAGCATGGCAGAGGGAAGCAGCTCACATCATCAGGAAGGAGAGGGAGAGAGAGAGAGAGAGAGAGAGAGAGAGAGAGAGAGAGAGAGAGAGAGAGAGAGAGCGAGAGCTGCGTGCTGTGAGCAGGCATGGACAGGAAAGAGGGACAGTGCACCCATGAAGAGGGAAATGGGTATATGGAGAAGGACTGGGCAGACGAGTTAGAGCTCACTTTACATTCTGTGCTTTAATCCAGGCAATTAATTGTAAATTAAATTCACTCAATTGAAAAGGGGGACTCATTATAAGGCCACAGAGATTCTTTAAAGAAATCCAGGAAAAGCTACAACACCTAGCCTCAGAAAGGTCAGGAAATGGAGCATGTTTTTGATCTCTGCAACAGTAGTTCACCATTTTATTCCTGTTTTCCAAAATGGATGAAATTTATGTCTTACAGTTATGTCTTCAGGTTTCCTTCCTGCTGCTGATTCAGTTTTTTATCCCATTCCAGATGTCCAGTGGGAGAATCTGATCCATGCTAGTCTTTTGTTTCCCCAGGCTGGAGTTAGAGCCAGGTCACCAACGGCTGCCTTCAGATTAGGAAGGGCACTTGGTCCAATCATCTGTCCTGTGAGAAGGGTGTGGCCTTGGGTCTGTGAGTACTGAGGAAGTGGATTTTTTGAGGTGTGGACATGCACACATGCAGATAATGCATACTTATATGTCCAAGAGCCATGATGTGTGCCACGCTACTGTGGATCTGAGTCTCTGGTCTTAGAGCAAAGTTGTACAAATGTATTAACTGTGATTTTAAGAGAAACCTACAAAATCATGAATTCTGACATTTGTTTTAGACCATATTTGTTTTAGTTCCTTAACCACATTTAAACATCCTCCCTTAATGTTGGGTCAAAAGGGAAAAGAAGGGGGGTGGGGGGAGGTAGGGGGAAGGAGAGGTACTTGGTACTAAATTAGGAAAAGATATAGTCATGCTTTTATAATTATGTCAAGATGAATTCTACTTTCATGTATAATGAAAAAAAACAATAAAAAAGAAAATGCAACAAGTATATACCTGTTGCAAACATTGAATAAACTATTAAAAATGCAGAAGTAGAAGACGCTATTTTAGAGGCTGTGATTATTACCTTGTGGACTTAGAAATGGAAAATAATGGATCAGGTAACAAAAATTGTCCTAAATGGGAAACCTATAAAATATGTGTCAGGACCAAGAGTATAGGGGTGAGTACCAGAGTCAATACCATCACTGATCCCCTGAAGTCTGAATTACTAATGCATAGGATTTAGAGAACTTGGTCAGGACAGGTATTAGCAAAATGTAATTCCAGTGGACAGCGAGAAAGAAGCCTGTATTACCTACATAGAAGAAGCTTTTAATTTCACATGGTGTAATTTTAACAGCCTGCAGCTCAGACTTGAAAATGCTGTAGAACCAATGTGTAGATTGGAATATACCTCTCTAAAAAGAAATTCTTTTGAATGAATTTAAAACAATGCAAAATCAGATTTTGGAATAAAAAAATACCTTGTTTTCCTTATCTACTTAAAACTTCCTTAAAAAATACTTTTCAGTAAAATGCACAAGAATTTTGAACTAAAATGGTTAATAAAACACAAGGTGCATCATTTTTTAGGTCACCCAAATTGAATATACCTTTAGGGACTGAGTATAAAGACTGCCTCTGAATTTAAATGTTTTCAGTCTGAATCAGACCAAATGTCTTATACTGAAATCACTGTACATTACACTTCTCACAAAACCTTATTACTTCCAAATTCAAACTCTTGTTAAAATTTGTATCACTCCAGTAGTTTTACTCTGTAGGAACACTGGAGATGTTGAGAGATTTTAAGGTAATTGAAGCATATTTATTTTAACAGGCATTATAATCTGGCAGTCAGTGAAGCAAACACAGGAATATTATACCAAATGGGGATATGAAATGGCTTATCACCAAGAATACAATAATCAAATGCATTAAAGACACACAGTGAAAGCCAGGTCTGATGGCTCTAGGGAAACCTCTCAGGACACAGCTGTCCTTTGGCTGTGGAGGTGGCATTGCAAAGTGACTAGGATCATGGACCCAGGATCCAGACTCCTTGGCTCTGTACTTAATGCCTGAGTCTTTGGGCAAGGACCTCAGTTGCTGCATAAATTTGCTGTGGCTGCCATAACAAATTATACCAACTGGGTGACTTAAAACAATAAAAATTTATTCCTTTGCAGTGCTGGAGGCCAGAAGTCAGAAAGCAAGACTTGGCAGGGTTGGTCCCTTCTGCAGGTTCTGAAAAGGAATCTGGTCCATGCTTCTTTCCTCCTTTCCAATAGTTGCTGGTAATTCTTCACATTCCTTGGTTTATAGATAACATCAAACCAAACTCTGCCTCTGACCCCACATGGCCTTCTCTGTATTTCTGTGTGTCCTGTGTTCTTTTTTTATTTTTTTTTTTACTTTGTTTAGTTGTAGATGGACACAGTACCTTTATTTTGTTTGTTTATTTTTATGTGGTACTAAGGATCAAATGCAGTGCCCCACATGTGCTAGTTAAGTGTTCTACCACTGAACCACAATCCTACCCCTTCCTTCTTCTTATCAGGATACGAGTCATTGGATGTAGGGCCCACCCTAATCCAGGATACTTTCTTCATAATTCTTATCTTAATGACATCTGCAAAGACCCTATTTCCAAATAAGAAAATTCCGATGTTTCTGGTGAAATTTTAAGGAGGTCACTATTCAATCTGCTACAGTTGCCTCAATTGCAAAATATGGCTAATAACGTATGCTTCAAGGGTTGTTGTAATATATTAGTTAATGAAAATACAATGTTTGGAGTGGTATTTGGTATGAAGTATTTGGTGTGAAGCATATGTTTTTAGGTATTAATTATTGTATCTAATCAAAATATTCCACTTATTAAGTGAACATAAGTTCATTTTTGTCATGGAACCATTTGCAGGTGCATTTATGAGAACATTGCCTTTCCCTATATCTTATCTACAAACTGCCCATGTTCTAAAAAAGAGAACCTGAAGGTAAAGTAAAGCTTGGCACCAAATGATGCTCCAGCAGTAGAAAGGGGAAAGCAAGCCAAACCGACACACAGCCTGGTCCTGGGTGACAGGGGACAAAGAACCATCAAAAAAGCTCATGACTGCAGGTTGCCAAGTTACAAATTGGCAAGCCTCATTGGGCTGAGATAACCAATTCACTTTAATTAAATTGCCTCTGATTGAGCTTTGGGCTATGATTTTTCATCTTGAGTTTGGCTCTATGGCAAGTCAGCTCAGGCTTCTTTGCGTTAAATTGTTCAGAGGTGTGTTTGTCAGATGGTATTTCACACCCCAAAATTTGTCTTATTCCAGATCCACTTGGCTGGTATAGTAATCAGACCTGGATTGCCCTGATCAGAAAGTACAGCATGTTCCCAGCCTACAGGCTCAAGGTGGTCTTTGTAACACACAGCAAATCAGGAAACATGAAGAGGCTTAAACACCCATGCAGAATTAACCAGACCAGTCCCCTGTGGCGGAAACAAAAGGCAATCAGGTATTAGTTAAACAGAAGGTGAATGCAAAGCTTGGTTGTCTTTCCCCCTTTTCCTTGTCGTTTTATGGGATGCTAATAAAGTATGGGCCTGCAGATAGTCCACTGCTGGCCTGGATTTCCAATGCTTTTTGGCCTTGTGTCTCCCAGTCCACACGAATGAGCACTTCACTCCTCAGAGATAATTGATTCAGTTTCACTCCAGTGCAGTCCAGGTGGGGCTGAAGAGCTTCCAAAGGCAGATGTGAAGGGAATCACCTGAGCCTGCTGACCAGAGGAAAGAAAATAAAGTGTTGGCACATGGAGCTGCCCTGGGGTGGACTCTCTGTCATCAAATGCTACATGACTAACAAAGCTTGTACTCAAGCTGTAAGCTAAAATCAATGCAGAACCCTTGATGGATGGAGGGCACACTGCTCCCATCCATCTCTCTGCCCTTCTTCTCATGCCAGCTCCTCCTTGCCCCAGCTCCTCACCATTCCCTCAATACCAATTCCCTTCCTTGTCTTTATCTTTGCAGTTGTCCTCCCCACATCTCACCTGGAAGATTGTTATTTCTCTTTAAAACCAAAGCTAAGGTGGCTATATTTTCACAACTCAGAGAGTGAACCAGGGTAAGGGCTGATGAGAAACCAGCCATTCTTGACCTGCCCTGACTAGTCTGTCTCTCTCTTTTCAATGTCTATTCCTATAACTTCCAGTCATGAAGGTGGTCTTTGAAACCTCATGGCAATCTGTCATCTATTTATAGTTGAAAGTGCATACTTGGGGCTGGGAATGAACTCTCCCCTTGTGTTCCCTCTACTTCTGCTTCTGCTTCAAGGTCTAGTTCAAATGTCAACTGATTTGAAGTTTTATTCTACTCTCCAAGCCAGAAGTAATTTCTTTCTTTCTTTCTCTCCCTTTTCCTTTCCTTTCCTTTCCTTTCCTTTCCTTTCCTTTCCTTTCCTTTTCCTTTTCCTTCCTTCCTTCCTTCCTTCCTGCCTGCCTTCCTTCCTTCCTTCCTTCCTTCCTTCCTTCCTTCCTTCCTTCCTTCCTTTTTTTTTCCTTCCTGAATCCATAGAACATTATGAAAAATGTGTCAATTTCACTCTTCTTCACTGAACTAATATCCTCATTTGGGGGAGACAGGGAGCCCAGATAATATATCTCAACCACTATGTGCCTTGGCCATGAGCAGAGTCAAGTATATAGCAGAAGGCCAAAAGAAGGACCAAATGATACGAACGCTGCATGATGTTCTTATATTTATGTCAGCTCACTTTATCCTGATGTAAGATGTCAAAATCTTAGCCCAAAATCTCAAGTAGGAAGAAGTAGTTACTTTATTTCTGTAACTCAGCCTAATTTGTTCAGCCCATCATGATGCTGAAGTGGTGGAAAACTGACCTGCCATGCTATTTTTCCCCCTCCTATATTACCAGGGTAGTATCTAGTTCAAGATTTTAGTTAGCACCAAAGCACTGGGGTGGGTGGAGTGAGCATCTCGCCTTGGGTAACTGGGCCGCACAAGTGTCATGTGACACTGTCTAGAGCATCTCTCCTCGGCCAGCATACTGCCCTGCTCATGGCTACACTCAGGATACCCAAATCTTCTTGCAGCAGTATAGGTTCTGTCTGCCTCTTATCCTCAGAGGTCCTGTTTCATGCCAGAGGACTCCAAGGCCCTAATGCCATGGTCTCCTCCAAGCCCAGGAAGAAGAATTTTCTTACTCTTGCTGAGTATAAAGAGGTAATCAAGAACCTCACTCTCCTGCTGTGTTTTTCAAGACACTTTTTTTTTTAATACCAAAGAATCTGTTATTTTCACTTTCTCCCCACATCCTCCAAGTGCTAAGGAGTTAAGTTCTCAGAACAAAAGAGAAAGAAGTAGATAGGAAGGAAGGAAGATTCTGGAAAATCTAGTTACATATTAGCTCTGCAGCAATAATATATAGAACTAGTATGATTTGGGGAAGCCAGGGATGAAAATGAGAATTAGCCAGTATGTAAAGCAACCCCAAAATATAATAGTTTAAATAAGCAACTGTTTATTATCTCTTTGTTTCATAAAACAATCCAAAATTAGGTAGGCCATCCAGCCTCGTGAATACACAGATGCATGTACCTGTACAACTGTGTACCAAGAGCTCAACAGCACCATCCACTGGATGTGGCTTTCATCTCTGGATCCAAGGCTGCTGGTTCAGCCACACCATTTTTTTGGCCAAATGAGAAAGGGAAATGGAATTCAAAGAAAACGTAGCCAAGGTGATGACCTAGTATTACATTCACCACTTGCCAGTGCCCTGATCTAAAAATGGCCACACCCAGCTACAAGAGACTGGGATGGAGGAACAGCTGGTGAGCCCAGCCTTACCCCAGGAGAAAGAGTGTTTCTATTAGTGGGAGGAAAAGGAGGGAATTAATAATGGGACCTCATCAGCAGTCTACGATATATATAGAGAGAAATAAAAACCACATAAATTTAAACCTCACATATCATCCAGTCATGTTGACAACAAAGCTATCTGATTCCATTTTAACAATGAGTAAATGGGATTCTGAGACATGAATAATTTATCCACATTCATACAGGTAGTAAATAAGTCAATGATGGAGTTAGGACTCAATCTTAAATCTGACTTCAAACCTATATATTTCCCCTGTACTTCAGTTATTGATGCATTTGAGTGAATACATTTTGAAGTTGTTTTTCAGTTTGCAAGGTTAACTAGAAGGTTACACTTTTTCATATTAACCCATATGAAAAAAAAATAGTAATAACTTGGGCTCTGTTTGGATGTTCTCTTTTAAAATGATATAATTTATTGTTACAGTGGTGTTTGAAATATCAATAAATTCTTAGGATACTGGAGCTTGAAAAAGACTATTAGCTTTGCTGTTCTGTGTTAGGTAGAGATGTCATGATTTTGTGTCACTTTATACATGAAGTATCTTGTTGTTTGGTCACGGGTGATAGCTCAAATTGTGTTCAGATAGGAAGGGACAGTAACAGATCAATATCAATAAACTGTATGCTCTTCCATATGATGCTTTTTTATATGCAAAAGACAAACTGCCTGCAGCTGAGTGCAATTTAGAAATACCTCTCGCTCATTGGAAACCAAGCAGCATCTTGGCTCTGGGAATTGGAATGTGTCTGATGAATCTGCTGCACTCTCCTTGGTCTCTGTGCCCCTCTCCTGCTTCTTCCTTTGGTTTCCATTGAATTGATTATGCTCCTCTTCCTTTCTTGGCCTTTCTACGTGGATATTCTCCTAAAACTCTTCCCTAGAACTCTTCTCACTCTGGGTATTCCAGTCCACTCCCATGTCTTCAATAATTTGGAAAAATTACTAAGTTTATATATCTAGCCATGACCCATCCTGGCATATTATAATCATCTCTTGATAATCCTGCTCCAGTTATTCGACCCAAATTCCCACTCCATCCCGCTGCTTTAAAAAGCGGCCTCCTATGTCCTGGTTCCATGGAAGTTGGCACTTTAAAGTAGTTCTTAATGAAAAATTTTGCAAACCACCTCTAAAGTGCTTCCTGTTCACACTTGACCAAATGCTCTTTCTTCAGACCTTAGCGCCTGCTGAGGCAGAACTAAGTACCCTGTTTCTGTGAGTGCACAGATCTTGTCCATCTCTATGAACCAAGAGCATCTCAATGAGTATATTTATGCTTCCATCTCTCTCCAAACTGTAAGATCCTTAAAACAGGGCTTGTGTTCCTGTCCCAGCATCTGGCACAGTGATGGAGCAGAGTGGATGTGTAGGCCACCTTTTTTTTTTTTTTTTTTTTTTTTTTGCAGTGCTAGGGATTGAAACCAGAGCCTTGTGCTTGTGAGGCAAGCATTCTACCAACTGAGCTATCTCCCTAGCCCTGTAGGCCACTTTTAACTGAATAAAATAGTTATTTTTCTTCTAGTAACTTCTCATATGTCAGTTAATAAGGTCTTATTTGTTAAATAACCTCAATAGTATGGACTAGGAGGATGCGAAAAAATCAATATAAAAACACAGCTCAAACATGGTGAGAAGCTAATCATTTTTATATTAGACACAGAAGCTAATGTTCAAGTTCCATACAATCTACATGTTTTAAGAACACATACACTACACCTTTTTTAAAAAAATGCATGTGTAACATAGTGCCAAAGGGCTTTGTCACATTTGTCGAAGAGTATTGGGACAGCTTGACAGCACAAGAAGCAAGATCTGAACCTAGCATGGCAGAAAGATGAGAAAGTCCAAAGAGCAAGAGACAACATGATTCAATAGAATGGGAGATTAAAAACTTCAGGGACCCAGAAATCATTGGCACCTCATGATCCTAGAAAAGGTGATTGGGAGGAAATAAACCCTCATTTTGCACACAAGGTAAGTGAACCTGTGAGGGAGGTTAGCAAATTTCAGGCCAGACCTTCAAAGGTACAGTTGCATATCTCTATATCTCTGAAAGCCTTTTGCTCTGAGAGAGAGAGAGAGAGAGAGAAAGATTATCTTCCAAATAATTTATCATTTTACAAGACAACACATTAACTGTAGTTTATGGCTATGACATTCTCAAAGACACATGGCTCAGAAATGAAGAAATGATTGAATTGCACGTGGTGAGGAAAGCAATTCCAGTTTAGAGGAAGGCCAGTCTAGAAACCACCTGAAGAGGACTTCTTGACTCTGTCTTATTATAGGTGATTTTATATGCTAATCAGACTGAGTCTTAAACCAGCCCAGCAAGTCATCAGGCTCTTTTAAGAATAAAACCTTCTAATCTACTGTGCTTACATCTACTTAGAGAAAATAAATTTATTCAAGGCTAGTGTATTTGATTCTGCTTCACCTCAAACATCTGATTATACGATAGATTTGGGCTCATAGCTGATCACATTGTTGTGATTGAAACTCCCAAAATATGCATTCCTTTACTCAGTCATTCATTCCTTTAACAAAAGTTTACTGAGCAATTTGCATATTACTGAACATCTTCCCTTGTATAAATAGTTTTGTCCTTGTGGCACGTACATACCAGTCCCATCTTCCCTGTGAGTTCAACAAGGCCTGAGCGTCATCCTTAGTGGCTGATTTTTCTACCCTGAAGTAGCCTGGCTTGTTCTTGCATTTCTGCTATTTTCAGTTCTCTTATAGGAGCACTTTATGGAGTGACTGAAATTTTTCAGCAGAGCTCCTAAAAGCTAGCTGTGTTAGTCAGCTTTCCAACACTCTGACCAAAATACCTGTCAAGGACGACTTGGAGGAGGAAAAGTATATTTCAGTTCATAGCTTCAGAGATTCAGTCTACAGTGGAACAACTCCATTGTTCTGGGCCTAAGGTGAGGCAGAACCTCATGGTGGAAGGGCATGGTGGAGGAGTACTGCTCCATTCATGGTGGCTGGGAAGAGGTAGAGGAAGGGGCTGCAGGAAAGATGAACCCTTCCAAATCTCACCTCCAGTGATTTAACTCCTCCAACCACACCCCACCTGCCTACAGTTACTACCTACTTAGGCCATTCAAGCTAGGATGAACCCATTTGGTCAAAGCTCTTATGACTAATCATTTCACCACCAGCCATGACTGCATTAACACCTGAGTTTTGGGAGGACATCCCATATCCAAACCATAACATGAGCCTTTCTCTAACTTCACTGCAATCCTTCTACCAGGAATATGACCAATTCCCTGGGAGTCTGACTAGAGCCTCCTTCTTTGGCAGGATTGTAGATACAACCTGTATCTCTGATAATGAATACTCAACATATCTTTATATCTGCTTGGCTTCCTGCCCAAAGGGGAATTTCTAGCTTTCTCAGAAATAAACTTTGGCTTTATACCCTCTTCTTTCCAATATCTTAGCAGAACTCCACGGTTCTGATCATTTAGCTGGGATCTTTACCATTATTTCTTATATACAACTGAAGAAACTTGATGGAAATACCTCTTCTTCCTGCCTATCTTGATGTTTCAGAATTCCAGAGTTGGATTCTAATCAAATGAGATCATGTTTATAAAGTGCTCAACATCTGATATATAGTAGACACTCAATAAATTATATTTATTAAAACTATTATATAATTATTATGACTGGCATAGAGATTGAACTCTGTACATGATCCCAGCTATGTATAACATCAGTGGTGCCAATAATAGATAATAAAAAGTAAGGTACAAGTGCATGAAAATCTGTAAATTCTAAACTTTTGGTTCTTTACCTTTTTTAAAGTTTTTAAAACTTTTTGAAATTTTTATTTTTAATTGGCATATGTATACTTATTTATGGGGTAAAGTATCATAATTCAATCAATGTATACAATGTATATGATCAAATCAAGCTAATTAGCATTTTGATCTTGGAGTAAAATATACATACATGTAATAAATATACATCTTGGAGTAACATGTAGTTTACCATTCCAGCACCTTTTGACTGTCCAGTTCCATGGCATTCAGTAGTCACTTTGTTATATATCCATTACCACCAACCATCTTCAGAACTTTTCTTCCCAAACTGAAACTTTATGCCCATTAAACAATAAGCCCTCATCCCTCTAAAAACCATTTGCCTTTTAAGATTTATCCTTGTTGATAACATGAATACCATGTTGATTTTAACCCATATGTAGCATTCCACTCTATGGATATATCACATATTGTCCATTTCACTATTGGTAGATATTTAGGTCATTTCAGGTTTTTATTGGTTCCAAGTAATACTTTAGAAAACACACTTATCTTTTTGTGCATGCATTTCAGAGACTGAGTTTTTAGAATATCTCAAATAGGGTTGCTGGAATGCTTGCCTTGCAAGCACAAAACCCTGGGTTCAATCCCCAGCATCGCAAAAAAAAAAAAAAAAAAAAAAAATCAAAATGCTGAAATACACAAAATTATAATCATGTCCCTTATCCCAGCATAAACACACAAAGAATAGAAAATCAAAATAATGAAAAATGAAAACACAGTTATTCTGTCTACTAAGAATTCTTAATTGCTCTATTAATTACTTAGTGATATTTCAAGACTTAGAAGAAGTCTAATTCCCCACTAAGGAAATGTCATGTGATACGGTAGGCCAGTATGAATTTTCATATACCACTGATGGGTATAGAAATTGTAATCACATCTCTGAAATGCAAGCTAGAAATGTCTAGTAAAAATGAAAATTGAACTTACTCCAGGTTCTTTATCTTTTTAAAAAAACAATTTAAAAAGTAAATTTTTATGTCCCAGATAATTTAGTAAATGCCAGAAGATTTGGATATGAATATAACATGTTCATTCATTTATTCACTTATTAAGTACTTGCTTTGTTCTCTGCCTGCTTTTCACTTAGACCCATTTGAGTATTTTTCCCCAGTTGTGTTCAAAAACCTTTTCCCTTGTCCTGATTGACTTGTGGAAGTCAAGCACCGTTACCTCTTTTGTGTCCTGCATGGGTGACAGTGGCATTTAAGGATATAACACCAAGGGCTGGTAGGAGCCAGACTTGTCTGCAAACAGCTTTGTCCTGGTTGAATCCCTGCCATATCAGCACCAGTTATCTTCCTGAGTCCCTAAGGAAGACAAGTTGAACCTCAGGAGGTGAATCCCCCACAAGAAGGGAAGTGAGAGGGTACAACAAGGCAGTATGAGGAGGAAGAAGAGCAGAAGAGCTTCTGAGTTCATTCAGGAAGGAAGGGGATTTAGAGAGAGGATATATTTTAAAATATTTACTAGTTAGGAAGGAAATGCAAAAGGAATAATTGGTGAGATTTCATTGTCATTTTCAAAATTAAATATAATAACTCCAGTCAGGCATGATGGTGCACCCCTGCAATCCCAGTGACCTGGGAAGCTGAGGCAGGAGAATCACAAGTTCAAAGCCAGTCTCAGCAACAGTGAGGCCCTGTCTCTAAAAAAATAGCTGCAATATTGCTCAGTGGTAAGCACCCTGGGTTCAATCCCTGATTTAAAAAAAAAAAAAAAAAACTACTTGAAATTTTGATTTGGAGACAGAAGAGCTTTGTGCCCCTACTGTAATGGGGATCCAAGGGAGTCCCATGATTCTTAAGGATAGATGCCAGTGAGCAACTAAGGAAGTGTGAGTACAGCTTTAATTCTAGGAATTAAATATTATCTATTAATATTATAATAATAATAAAATTAAATATTAATAATATATAATATATATTATTATTATAATATTAAATCTTATTCTAGGAATGCAAATATTATCAAAACTGTCTCCAAATATTTTTGTATAAAGGGATCTATCATATGAGAAAAATTAAATGAGAAATGCTGAAGTACAAAAAATGTTGATTAAATAAATAATGGCACATCTAAGTCACATAAACTATGAAATCAACAAAATAATGTTTCATAAAACCGAGGGTTGTGGGTATAGTTCAGTGATGAAGTTTGTGCCTAACCTGTGCAAAGTTCTGGATTTGATTCCTCAGCACAGCAAAAACCACAACAATGAAGTTACTTAATATCTGGAGAAAAAGCAACTCATAAAACAATATGCACATCTTCTGGTACATTCTTTTTTCCTACTCAGTTTAAATTTTAGAGCTGTTTTTTGGTTCACAGAAAAATTGAGCAGAAAGAATACAGATTTCCAATGTACCCCTTGGATGGCTCCCATATATTCACTGATGGGACATTATCAACATGCCCCATAAAAGTGATACATTTGTCACATTTGATGAACCTCCATTAACACATCATAATCACCCAGTGTCCACAGCTTTTCTTAGGGCTTACTCTTAGCAATATGTATTCTGTAGTTTGGACAAATATGTACTGACATGTATCCATCATTATATCATCAGGTAGAACATTTTTACTGCCCTAAAAATGCCCTGTGCTCCACCTATTTATCCTTCCCTCCCCACAAACCCTTGGCAACCACTGAGCTCTTTACAATCTCTATAGTTTTTCCTTCCCCGGAATGTCATATTGTTGAAATTATTCAATATATAGCCTTTTCAGATGGGTTTTTTCCAACTAGTAATATGCACCTAAGTTTTTTTTCATGTTTTTTTCATTGATTGATTCCAAGTTTTGGCAATTATAAATTGAACTGCTATAAACATCTGTGTGCAGATTTTGTGATGTAAGTTTTAGATTTGTTTGTGAAAATACCAAAGGGTTGATTGCTGAGCAGTTTGGTAAGAGTATATTTAGATTTGCAAGGAACTGCCAAACTCTCTTCCAGAGTGGATCATTTTGCATTCCTGCCAATAAATAGGAGTCCCATTATTCAATGTGTACATTTTAACTGCAATTCCAAAAGACTCTAGGGTGGGGTAGGCCACTTTCAAGCTCTGGAATCAGAAAACCTGAGTTCAGGTCATAACTTTAACAAGGGGACAACTGTAAGAGGAGGGTGATTGCAGGATCTCCTTGCATGATAGTGCTGAGGATTTAGTGAGATTTTGCATCCAAGTATATGCACACTGGCTGCTACACACATGGTGAACACACAGTCAATGAAACAGTGATCACTACATGTATGTGCATGCTCTTTTAGGAAAATATAATAGTTAGAAACTCAATATTAAAAATTCTGATTCTTATTTTTTTGTATTTTATATCCATCTTTAAAAATCTCCACTAATATTCTATTTGTAGTAGGGAATAAATATTTTATGTATAATTTTTTAAAATCCTATAAAGTGTAACTTAAACAAAAGGTCCACAGGTTTCCCAGTTCTCCACTCCTGGCTCTTGCCTGATCTTTAGCTCACTGATTATTCCTCTCCATTTTCATTGCTATCTATTTCTCCTGGTTTTCCTTTTTTTATTTTTATTTTCTAGGTTATTAAGGTTATTTATCTTTCAAACAAGTTTTTTTCTATTTCTAATTTGCTGAAAATTATCACAAATGCTTTTTGAATTTCACCAGTTTCTCTGCATCTATGGATATCATTATTTGATCTTTCTTCCTTTTACTGTTATTGTGATAAATTCTTGTATTTGACAATTTTTTTCTTTATTTGTTCTAAAAACTTATACATAACAGTAGAATGCATATTGTAGGATCACATCAGTCATGCAATCATATATATACATGAAATAATAACATTGTTTCACTCTACTATCCTTTCCAACCCCATGCCCCTTCCCCTCTACCTAATACGCATACTACAATAACACAGCCACATCAATGTTTATAGAAGCTCAACTCACAATATCTAAATTATGGAACCAACCTAGGTGCCCTTCAACAGATTAATGGATAAAGAAAATGTGGTGTATATATGATGGAATATTACTCACGTTTAAAGAAGAATGAAATTATGGCATTTGCTGATAAATGGATGGAGTTGGAGAATATCATGCTAAGTAAAATGAGCCAAATCCATAAAACCAAAAGCCAAATGTTTTCTCTGATATGCAGATGCTAATTCATAATAAGGGGGTTGGGACTAGGGAAGAATACTGTTCTTGATGCCTATATGGCATCTCTACTTGGATGTTTAGTAGTCACATCAGTTTACCAATCCAAACATGATTCTTGAATTTTCCAATGAAACCTGTCACTCCCCACCTCAGTGAGGCAGTCAGGACCCCAACTAGGATCAGTTCAAGAGTGGCAATGTCCTCCTTGACTCTTTTGCCTCTGTCCCTCTATAACCAACCCATCATTCACTACAGTTAACTCCATCTTAGATAATGCCTACCAACCCAAACACCCCTTAGCATCTGTTATAGTTTGGATATAAATGTTTAACCCCCAAAGCTCATGTTAGACAATGCAGGAAAGTTCAGAGGTAAAAGAGTTGAATTACAAGTAATCTAATCAGTGGATTATTAATCAGTGCATTAATAATTTGAATGGATTACTGGATGGTAACTGTAGGCAGGTAGGGCAGGACTAGAGGAATTAGGTCTCTAGGGGCATGGTCTTGGGCATGTTTTATCTTGTCCCTGGATCCTCATAATCCATCTCTGCTTCCTAACTGCCATGAGCTGAACAGCTTTCCTCCCTGCCCACCTTCTGCCACGATATTCTCCCTCACCTCAGGCCTAGAGCAACGGAATTCACTGATAATGGACTGAGTCTCTGAAACTGTGAGCCCAAAATAAACTTTTTGTCCTCTAAGTTGTTCTTACCAGGTATCTCAGTCACAGAGATGAAAAGCTAACTAACATAACATCTCAAATTCAAACATCCAAATCCAAGTTACCATAATTTCTCACCTGAACTGTTTGCACTAAAACTGGTTCCACTGTCCAACTAGCCTCTTCTCTTCCCTGAAATTATAGTTTTGCTATTCAAGTCAGATCATTGAATCTTGGGCTCAGAATCTTCTAGCAGAGGAAAAATCAATAACTGCCTTGCAGTGGCATCCCATATGAAGCATGAATTTCCTGAATTAAATTCAAAGTATTTACCATGCTTATAAGGCCTTACCTGACCTTCCCAGTCTTCCCTTGGCCTTCTCTATCCACACTACACATACCTGTGGCTCAGGAGTTTTTCATTTGCTAATGTCTCTGCCTAGAACACTTGTAGTCTAGATGTGAACATGGCTTTCTCCCTCACTTCCTCTGAGTGTCTATAAAGATTCTTCTTCTCTGATCATTATAAAGAAAACAGTGTATGTGCGTACGTTCACACACACACACACACACACACACACACGTGCATGTGCGCACACCAGTACACACATCTTAGTCCCTAGTCCCCTTATTTCCTTTCCATAGCCTCTACCATTTATAGATTCACCTGGGGACTGTGTCTACTATGTTCATTGGTGTACCCCTAACACCTAATGCCATATCCAGCACGTGCTTCTGAATCAAAGAAGTCAATGAATGTCTGAAAGAGGACTCAGAGCAATGTTGGCATGTATGGGAATCCTCTACTTCTCCATGTCTCAGAAAAAATGGACACAATCTGAGGCAGACCATTAAGGTAGCACACATAGCAAGGAGGGACAGGAGGAGTTTATTCCAAACGAGTCTGATGTGGTTTCATCAGTGTGTTGGCAGTCAGAACATAATTTTGGGAAAGGATTGAAAAAAATGTCTCATCTATTCATGGTTAATTGTACCTAAGAAAAATCAAATGAACTAGTCAGTTTTGTTGACTTTGTGGTTTATGAAACTATCCATAGGAAAGTATCCTCATCCTAACACCTTGAAAGGGTTTCCTCTATCTGCAAATTATATAATAATTATTAAGTATATAAAAGTTCCTTTGTTCTTCAATCTGGAATGTATAAAGTAGAGTCCTCCAAAAACTATTGAGGGTAATGAGCATTCTGGAAGGGTTTTTGGACTCAAGAAGAACAACCTCATTAAAGTCATCCTTTGAATCCACAGTGAGGAGATTTGGATTCCATTTTGAGCTTCATCAGTGACTCAGAGTGGTTCTTTGAATCAATCGCTCAACTTTGTAGCTGCAAACCTTCCTCATTTGTAGCACATGAATAATGAGCTGCCACAGTCAAGTTCCCAGAGCGTCATGGAGATTCCTCTTTATTCACTGGGCTCTGGATTTCTGGGAGGAAAATCCTTGGGGGTGGGCAATGCTGACTGCAGAGGGAGAGAAAATACATCTTAGTGTCTGCAGAAGTCACAGACAACCAGAATCAGGAGGATTAGTATAAACTCAAGGACTGTTTCTCAGGAGACTGGAGCCAAGGAGAACCTTTCCAAGTGTTGCACTCTTTTCCTCTTCATCTCATACCTAATGTTTTTAAGCCAGAGAGGAGAAATGAGGTTAATATGATAGCAAGGGGAATTCCAAAAGTGATGATGTACTTCCAAATGGCAAATGAACCCTGAAATTCCAGGGGTAAGTGTGGGTGGTAAGATAGAGGGTCTCTGAGCTAGAAGTCTTCTTAGAAACATGTGGGAGGGTGATCCCCTTTCCTGCCACTTGAACTACTTCTCAGCCTCCCCTGACTCCAACTTAGCTCAATAGCTTCTGAATGGAATTTTAGAATTCTTCCTAGAAACATGTGGAAGGGTGACCCCCTTTCCTGCTACTTGAACTACTTCTCAGACTCCCTGACTCCAACTTAACTCAATGGCTTCTAAATGGAATTTTTTTAAATCATAGGTTTAATGACACCAATTTTAAAAGAACTTTTGTACACATTAGATCCTTTGGTTTTTACCATTCCTTCCTTAGGACCAAAGCCATTATGTTCATTTTTCCAATTAAAAAAAAACTAAGAATTGAAGAGATTAAATAGCTTACCAGAGCCCAGATGATCAACAATTTATACTATCAATGGACACCTGAGTCTTACCATTATGAGTTCTTTTTATGGTTTGGATATGAGTTGTTCCCTGAAAGTTCAAGTGTGAGGCAGAAATGTTGAGAGGTGAAATCACTAGATTTAGATCACCTAATCAGTGGATTAATTCATTTGATGGATTAATAATTTTAAAGCATTACTGTACAGGGTGGTGACTGTAGGCAGATAGGATATAGCTAGAGGAAGTATGTCACTGGATCATGCCCTGATGAACACAGCTCTCTTGCTGCATTCTGACTGTCATGAACTGAGTTGGTTTTCTCTCCCACACTCTTCCACCATGATGTTCTGCCTCACCTCAGGCCCAGACCTGTGCAGTCACTGACCATGAAAGGAACCTATAAAATTGTGAATGAAAATAAACTTTCCTCCAAGTTGTTACCATCACATCTTTTGGTCATAGTGATAAATATCTGATTACTACAGTCTCATACTCTCTTGACATAAAAATGTTCATAAACCCTTGGGAAGATAGAGCTGGTCTCCTAGTCTCCTTTGTGCATTTATCCACTTTGTTGCACTATCTGCCAGCCTAAGGAGCTAGTCTCTTCAGCAGTTCACAATGATGAGAATAGTGTTTTTATCTATCCTCTTATGGGCCACAGAACTCTACTGGGTTTTTGAGTAACTGAAATGGAACAATTTACATTATTTTAAAAATATTTTTCACCCTATCAAATATCCAGTGGAGAGAGCCTGGAAATCTTTTCCTGGAACATTTATCATCCTTCTCATGAAGCCCACTTTCCAAAAATATTTTTAATCTTTCCTTTTCATAGGCATAAAATACTATATATGCTTTTAAAATAGTTGATTCATCCTCAGAAAAGAGCATTCATCCTCTGTTCTGTAATTTAATTGCTGTCACTTGACATTTGTGCTCACATCCAATTGCTTCCACTAGCATCACAGCTCAGAATTGGTAGACATGCCAGCCAAGACTGAAAATCAAGTTGCATCATATAGCATTTTCCCTTTGTGTCCCTCATTCAGTGATTAATATTTTATTGTATATCAAAATAATATGTAACAGTAATAGTGCCTTGTATTTATAGAGGGCTTTCTACTTCTCAAAGTACTCATATATTCAGTCTGCCTCCTTTATCTTCAGAGAGGTTTTGCATGTTTCATTGGGGCACCTGAAAGTAAATAATTTAAGTGTTCTTGTGCAAATAGGTATATGTATCAATGTATTTTCAAACAATATTTTTTCATATAAACTTTTTATTTCCTTTTTCCTCCTCCCTCAGACTGTTTCCTATCTCTCACCCCTATTAATTTAAAACATCATTAGTTTGGGGTGTGGTTTGTCCCCCAAAGGTTTATATGTTAGAAGCTTGGTCCCCAGTGTGGTGGTGTTCAGTGGTGGAACCTGTAAGAGGAGGAGCCAAGTGGGAGGTAGTCAGGTCATGGAGGTTCTATCCTCATGCCAGTCTCAAGGAGTGGGTTGGGTCTCACAGAAGGGAATTAATTTGTAAGAGAGTGAGCTGTTATAAAGCAAAGACACCGCGAGAGCTTAGTCCCTCCTTTAAGTGGCTGTTTACCTTTCTGCCTTCTCTGCCATGTTGTGAGACAGCCAAGATCACCCTCACCAGGCCACCAGTGGCATGCTGTTTGGAACTCCTAGACACCAGCATCACAAGTGGAATGAACCTCTTTATATATAAAGTAATCAGTCTCAGGTGTTTTGTTATAGCCACAAAATGCACATGAAAAGTACTATAATAACTGAGGTAGGCAGGCCAGAGTCTCAGAGTGGTAGTATGATCTCTTACTGACTTGTAGGCTCTCCTTCCCCTGAACAACTCCACTGTCATATCTCAGTGGAGACAAAAGACAAACTTTCTGGAATCTAGAGTTGGCAAAGTAAGATATGTTCCTGATCATCTTTCCTTCCCATATTCCATTGGCAGTACTCTCCTCTCTCTTTCTTTTTCTGTAGTCAGTTAATTCAACCAATCTCTGTTGATTGCTAAGTATGGTTCTAAAGCAATATCCTTACTTTCATGTGATTTGCATTCTGGCCATGAATTGCTTAGGTATAGCAAAATAAAACCCATTCAAGGTAATTTCAGCAAAACAAAACAAATGAACAAACAAAAAAATCACTGAAAGAGCTATCATGCAATTCAAGGAAAGGTATATAATTAATATTCATAAAAACTAAAACCTGAAGCTGAAAAATCATTAGAGAACAAAGCAATGACCCTCTCTCTTCTTCTTTACCTCCTTTCACATGGACTTTTGTGTCTTCTTTTTTGGGGGATGCATGGCAGTGTCATCTTCCTCACTCTAGACTGCCTTTATCTGCTTGAGTTACACATAGTCAGAATACTTGCCTAATCTTCATACCATGTGAGCTCTCAGTTGAATCTCTGAATGCCCAAATATCATGGTTTACCTTTTACTTCTGGTGGGCTGACTCTTCTTTCATTAGGAGTCAATTCCTGGTCCAAATACCTGATGCTGTTCATGTGGTTTATGGATTGACACTTTCAAAGTGCCATTCAAATTGTAAGCTTTGGAAAATTCTTAAATAATAGGATTTCTTCTTTCCAACTATATGGCAACTCCAATCATATTGAGCACCAATCAAAGATGCTCCAAAAAATGTCCAGAAATACCTAAGCAAAGGTCAAGTGGAAAGGCTGTATTTACAGTTAGTTAGTGAGGTAGGCAAAATCAAATTCAGTGTTCTTTTGAAAACTGAGTAGTTATCTGTGGAATAAATAAATTTAATAGTAGTCTGTGGTGATTCTTACTTTAAATCTATACTGACTACATCTAGATAGATAGATATACAGATATAGATATCAATATATATGTAATTACACATTATATATAATAACTGTAAATATTTAATTATACATTATTAAGTATCATCATTTGATTTGAGGAATATATACAAACACAAATAGAAAACAAACCAATGAACTACTTAATTATACTTTTCTATGCCCTCTGAAGCAGGGAAATTATCTGGAAAGTTATTTTTTTCCTAGTTTTAGCAAGTTGCATAAATCTTTTCTGATGCACTAAAATCTTAATGGAATTAAGCTAATGTACATTTTCAAGGTCATTTTCAAATTTATAGTTCTTTCAGAGAAAGTAGTCTTAGCTTTCTGGTGATTTCACTAGAAAGTTATTGTAGATTTAAACCAGTATGTACTTTGGAGACAGCTAAGAATAGCTATGTGTGAATGAAAAAGTATGTAGCAGTCTGGTTTTCAAACATAAAATCAAAATGATCATATCATTTCTCTTGAAACAATAACATGAACAAAAGACATGTTTATTGTAAATAAATTCATAGATCCTGAGGAATAGCTATAAAAACAAGTCATCCAATCTATTTTTATTTATTTATTTATTTTTAAAATTCTAGCTCTGGATGCCTTAATTTTGTAACTTTGGAGTCTAATTTAAGGTTTCAGAGAACACTGTTCTCAAAGAGCACTGAAGAGTTTCTTGACTCCCCTGAGGACCTCTCTAATCACCTGATCCACTTTTCTCTTTTCAAATCATGCTGTACATCCTACCTCATTCCTTGTCTATGAATTCCCCTTGTCTATGAATTTTTTGATTAAAAATCAAAAGATTTTTAATACATGTAATTTTGCATTTGTACTTCCTAATATCTAAGACATACTTTAGTTACCTTCTTATTTGGAATAGAAAAATGTAATATCAACTATCAATGCCAATTTCAGAATGTCCAGTTAAAATAGAAGATGATCCACTCATACTTTTTGAATAATTCAAATAATGACTCTTTACCTTAATACCCTGAAAATCCTGTGATTAGGCATGTTGAGAGCAAATGGTATTATGCTAATTTCAGTGGTCATCATAATCCATCCTTATTTCTGGGAGAATGTGCATTTCTAGATTCCCCAAAATTTATGTAGCATACTGTGGCAGTGCTAGGGATCCAACAGGGACCAGGTTTAGGTAGAGGAATAGGTACAGGTATAGTTAATGAGGTGGTACTTTCTCTTACCTGTTCCACAATATTATTACTTTTCAAGTACTGTCCAGACCTCTGAAAATAACCCCACTCATTTAAGGTCAGGATGAGTGACATCAAAGGCAACTTTTAGTCACTGAATCTTAGAAGGGATGTTGAATTTCAAATTATACATAAGCAACAGCCAGCTCTTCTGCAAGCTTTATATAGAATTTTGTCTCTGCTGCCACTGTCTGCCTATTAGCTTTCTTTAAACATAAATACCATTGAGTGAGATAATTAGTTATGGGACTGAGAGAAAATGTGTTCTATAGACACACATAGCTTTGAGAGATAGTAGCTATTTCTTATAAATGATTTGGGAGCTCGGTGAATAAAAGATCACAAAAATTTTTAAAGTGTTAAGACTCTAAATCTCTAAACCATGAAGGAAGTCCATTATCTTTTATTTGATTTTGGTACAGTAGGCTTGGAGGATCAGAATGAGCATGAAGTCATTGTTCTAGTACTTTAGCCCTTTACACTGCTTCTCAAATACAATAATGAGGGCTCATTACTGAACTTTCATTTTGCTTTAGGGACTTCACAGATGTTTGGCTTGAACTATCAGTAAAAGAATATGCCAGCATAGTTTATCAGTCTCTAAAACAAATGTGTTAGATTTCTCATTCTGAAGTCTGCTTTACTCTGATATCCGGCAAATTTTATATCAAGTGCTTGTTCTGTTTATCATTATTAGTGAAGACAGTCACATTGTATAGCATGTTACATTGACTGGCAATCCCATGAGTAGCAGAACTTTGGATGTCTATGCAAGTATCAGTCTCTTTCTTCCCAGCAGGAAAAATCCATATTTGTGCCACTTCGGATTAGAATGGGTAAAACTCTGTAAAAATGCCATTCCTCTTCCAACAGATTTAAATTGTGTGCATTTGTGGAAAACTTCAAGCAGATTGAACATGTCCCAATTGTTTAAGAGAAATAGCCCTTCAATGTATCAGTAACCATACAGCGAGTGTAAGAAAAATAAATTTGTCTATGACATCTTAGTTTCAATTACATTCTTGACATCAAGTTGAGGATGTCTGCTGAAACTTATTGTTAAAAAATGCAAATGTGAACCTGTTTAAATTATTTGACTTTTATTTTCCTGTATCTACCCAAATTTAATGATTTAAAACATGTGCACCCTCAAAGACAGGGACTGTTTTGTCTAATTTTTGTATTTTGACTGTCTGAGTTTGGAACTTTACTGCTGCTGAACTATAAGCATGCGATGATGTGGATCAGTTGTCATAGCTAAAACATCTGGAGCTGCTGCAAATTATAACTGAATTCTATAAGATCTTCTAGTCCACATTCTGGTACATAAATAGCCCAGGTTTTGCTCTGACAGAGCTGGGTCCTTTCCAGGATGAGTTGCCTCCAGGGCCATATGTAAAATAAGACATGTGCTTTTTATGCCAGGAAGTGTGTTTGGTTATTTCTCACTCATCTGTCATTGTATGGAAAAGTCTTTGAAGAAGGAAGATATCCCTCTCAAAGTCACTCAGGTATTAGGAAAAGTGAGGCGCTAGGACTTAGCTTCTTTACATGTCCTGCTGAAGGGTCTGCAGCAGATGAGGTCATGGAGAGTGAATGCAGATCAAAATCAGCAAGAGCAGAAAAGAGATGAGATATGCACAGGCTATTTCTGGAGCCCATTGCCTGCAGCCTGCCCTGCCTTACACTATATTTAGGAAGAGTGTGGAAGAGGATAAACATCATCCTGACCTCCAGGTTTCCTAAAACCAAAGCAATAGAGTGCGATACAAGAAAGCAAAGAAGAGTGGAAAAAACATGAATCAAATGAACTTGCTTGATTTTAACTATTTCATTGAAGAGCTTTGTGTGCAGAAACAGAGTCTGTTTGAAGCAAATGGAGTGTTGGGTGATGCTATTTTAGCCACTATGCTATGCTTTTCTCTTTCTATGTAAATATTCCTATTGTTATTCAGCTCCATGGTAATAAAAAACTTAACACTAAAACTTCTCCCCCAAGGAAGCCAAATGCATATCAGTGGCAACATAGCACCACTTTGTTTTCCTGAGATGCTTCTTTATAAAGATGATGGATTTAATTTCCATTTATCAGAAAGATGGTAGGAAACCACTTTTTAAGGTAATTTTTATTTACAATTTTTACTAGAGCTACTTTTATAGCTACAATTAAAATTCCAATAGAGTAACATCCAATCCCATGATTTTTTCAACTAACCATTCTGATAAATGAAAGACCAACACAGTCCCCTAAGGTTTGTTTTTCAGCACTACAGAGTTTGCACCTTGTTCCAGGATTCTTGCCTCAAGGATTTACGGTGGCCTTTAATGCAGCCAGCAAGTCAATTTTTATTCAGACACAATCAATGCAAGGAGGGGTAGGGGCTGTCATCTCCGTGTCGCATTGTTGGTTTGTTGATGATTGCTCAAAAGTTACCTCGTGTTTCCTCGTACACCTTGTCTTTCCTCTGTCACTTTTGCTCAGTCTGATCCTTCTCATCAAAACTAAGAGCACTTTTTGGGGTAAAGTTGTTAAGTGAATATAGACTATTTTTCAATTGAGTCTGTCTTCCTTCCTATGTTGTTCCAAAAATAGAGAGTGAGGCGAAGTGTTTTCTTTCTGTTCTCATAGCCCTTCTCTTCCTTTCCAAATGTGAAAACTGACGATTCACCTGTCAGGGGCCAGGAAGAATGGACCTGAACAAGTTTGGAACACATTGAAACTGCTTATTCCAACCAAATCATCAATGCAAGTAATCCCAACCCCACTGGTCAGTTTCTATCTATTGCCCATGGTTGTCATGGATTGAATATGTCACAGCTCAAAGAGTACAGGATGAAGCACAAACCTGGACTGCTTTCTTCCTCCAGGCATAATCTAAAACTCTGCAAATTCCTTTTACAGTGCCTTGCCAGATAACATCATAGAACTAATTATCTTTTTTTATTTTAATGGAAAGAAATGTTCATGCTTTGATTAAAAGCAAACAAACATCAATCCCAGAATTTTTGCCTGTAGATAATCTCATGCCAGAGAGGCATGAGGCGGGAGCTCAGGTTGTACCAGAAGGTGGAGGAGGACTGTTCCAAACTGTCTCTGTGAGCCCTGAAAGTTGTATATTCTCTAAAGTCAGCCTATCATTCCACCTGCCAGCATGCTTTGCCCCTGGCACAAGGAATGGAGCCTGACATACAGTGATTTCCCAAACATCTCAATTGTCTTATTTGCGGTTACAAACCTCCTGACTACCAAGGGCTCCTCTTAATGTTTCTTTCCATAAGTCCCCAGTATTGAAAGATTGGATCTACCAGCAAATTGTGTTTCTGAGATAAAGATACACTTTCTCTATTAGCCAATGTCATACATGACAGTCAAGTTGAGCTTCTAGATGCCGTATAGAAGCCACCCTATCACACTCAGTTTGTGGAATCTGAGCAAAAACCAAGCAAAACTAGTAGGCATTTAATTATTCTACCCAACTTTCTTGTATAAATGCAAAATCCCCCCTAAGTGCCTGCATTCATGGACTTTTTAGAGAGAACCCATCTGTACCAATTTCTCTTCTCTGACTCTGAGAGTGAACTCAGACTTAAGTTTTGAAATCTGACAGACTTAGTGGGAGATTTTACTAGCTGTGTAACCTTCAGCAAGTTATTTTACTTCTTAGAACTTCTAGCAAGAAAAGAACTGAATTCAAAATATATAAAGTACCTACAACAGTACATGGTACAAAATGAGCCTTCAGTGAATGTTACATTATAAAAATTAGCTTCATTTCTTAGTTACCATAATCAATTCCCCCACAATTCCCAACATACATTCCAATGACTTTTTTATTTGCATCCAATTACAAATTAACATGACAAACATTTTATGTAAACTTTCTGTGGGCAGAAACTAGAACTTCTGTCTTTCGAGTTTCAGCACTCAAAGTGGTGTTCAAGTGTAAAAAACAGCAATGAATACATGCTTAGTGAATGAATGAATGATCAAATTTAAACAGTAATGCTAAAAAATAGCAATTATAGTGTATATATGCCTAAGATTCATAATTAAACATAAGATTAAAACTTCTTGACAAAGACTATATAAACAAGAAATACTTATCCTTCAGAGATTAAGAAGGGGATCTGTTTTTAAATTTATGAAGTCAGAAATTATAGAGCTATAGTATAGGAATTACCTGTTTTAACAGTAGAGATATAATTAAATTTCATGACACACAGGCAAAGTTCTAGGTGCTGGAGACATAGTGAATGAAGGTGTGTTTTCTGCACTTGACAATCTTACAGAAGAATGATATAAGAAACACATAGATCATTCCAATAAAGACAGATTCAAGCAATGATAGTGGTTTAGGATGCCTTGGATACACTCATCAGCAAGGTTGGAGAAGGACATGGTTTCCTGAAGGGGTCATGTCTAGGCTAGAATCTAAAATGGTATGTAGGTCAGGGAAGTTGAAGGGTGACTTGGAAGAAGTGGGTGGGCAAGGCAAAATTAGCCCAGGAAGAGAATATTTACCAATTAGATGGAGATGTCAAAGGACCTTGTATTACTAAGGGGTAAATTTTGAGGCCAGGAAGAAGGGAAATTGAGACTGAAGACATGGGTCTTACAGATCTCATTGAAGAGCTTCAACTTTATTGCACAGATAATTGGTGACTTGAAATATTTTAAACCAAGGAGTTGTGTAGCCAAACTGTACTTTTCTGGATCTCCCCGGTAGTTCTGTAAGATGCATTTGAGGAAGACAGGACTGGGTCCTAGTTAACCAATCAGTGTTCAATTGAGCACTTAGTCCAGGAAATGAAAAAACAGGGCCAGGGAGTTTGGGATGGGGAAAAGGTAGGAATTTAAAAAATATATAAGAAACAACAGCAGCAGAAATTGATGGGACTTAGGAGTTGAGTTGAGGAAGGAGAGTAAGACAATTCAAGGTTTTTAGTTTGCTGTTTGCCTGATTAAATGTAAGATGTAATTAAATTTAAAATGAATTTATCCATTGGGAAAGAGAAAGAGGAAGGAGGAATGGAATTTCAGAGATAGAAGTGATGAGGCAAGTCTGAGAATGCTTATTGGGTGCTCAAAGCAAGTGGGCTGAATCCTTGACCAAAACCTCAGGAGAAATTTAGACTAGAGAAGTGAGGTCATCTGCAAGCAGTAGGACCAGTATTCTCTTCTGAGAAGTTTCTGTGGCATAAATCATGACAGGTTGACATGATGTCTTGGTTCATTCAGCTGCTATAACAAAATATCTTAGATTGGATAATTCACAGACAGCAGAAATTCATTGCTCATACTTCTGGAGACAGGGAAGTTCAAAATCAAGACTCCAGAAAATTTGATATCTGTTGAATACCTGTTATTTTTGCTGCATCCTCACATGGTGGAAGGGACAAGGAAACCCGTTTCAACCACTTTTATAAAGGCATTAATCCCATTCATGATAGCTCCACCCTCCTGACTTATTTGCTTTCCAAAGGTCCCACCTCCTGACACTATCACATTGAATATTAGCTTCCAATATATGAGTTTTACAGCTGGTCACCAACATTCAGACTACAGCTCATAGTTACACAATCTAAGTATCAAGGTGACCCAATGGGGGAGGATTAAAGCTAATATAACTTCTTTAAAGTTTCTAGGGTTTCTTAAGAATAGAAGAATCAATTCACCAATATTAGAATAAAGAATAGTGAATCAAAAGAGGTCATACAATAAATATGTATTCACAGTGTAATATGTAAAATATAGGTATTTGTGAGGAGATAAAGGGAATGGGCATCAAAAAAAGGAATAAGGAAATGTACAGGAGAAAGAGAATAAAGAGGAAGTTAGAAGGAGGAAAAGTGGGAGGGGGGACTTAGTTAGATAATCCTTGTCCAAACTAAGGCCTTGAAGTGTTCCCTCGATGCTTTCTTCAACTATTTTCATGACTTCTAGTCTTAAATTTACATCTTCAATCAATTTTGAGTTGAGTTTTGTATATAGTAAGAGATGGAGTCTATTTTCACTCTTCTACATATGGATACCCATTTCCACCCCCAGCTCCGAATCTATTATTGAAAAGACTATCATTTCCTCAGCGTGTGTTCTTGTCACCTCTGTTGAAAATTAATTGACTACAGATGTGTGGATTTATTTTTGGGCTCTCTAGTCTGCTCCATTGGTCTATGTGCCTATGTTTCTGCCATGGTCTTGCTCTTTTGGTTACTACAGCCTTGCAGTATATTCTTTAGTCAGGTACTATGATGACTATAGGTTCTTACTGCCCAAGATTGTCTTGGGTACTCAGGGTCTGTGTTAGTCAGCTTTTGTCACTGTGACCAAAATTCCTGACAAGGATAACTTAGAAGAGGAAATGTTTAATGGAAACATTCCATAAGGAGAAATCATTATTATTGAGACAAGTTCTAGTAATTAATAGTAATTCGATAGTTGATTAGAGATAATTTGTATTTTGAATGATTTTTAGTAGTAGAATCTGCATTCCTATCAGGAAAGGCCTCTAGAAATGTTCTCACTTCCTCACTGTCCCCTATAAATGCCAAACTCTCAAGTTCAAGGTGATAGTGTGAATGTGTAGCCACCAGAGAGTGGACAATTCATAGGAAAGCAGAGCTGGGTTGTAATATCTGCCCAGATAGAAGAACATTGCCTTCTCTTGGCTACATAGTGAATTAAATGTCTTCATCATAGTGAGACTGAAATTTTAGGATGAAGAGGAAAGACACAGTCATGGCCCAGATGGAAGCTCAGGTGTTCACTTCCCTTTTTGCAAGTCCCACCAGAGGCCTTGACTCCTCCAGCCGTCCTGGGTTGCTATTGCCCTAGGCAGGCTGCACCTCCTGCCCCATCCATCCACTGCCTGGCTACACTTGAGCAGAGATCACTGTTTTCACTCTCATCCTGGGTCCTGGGGCAAGGTGATCTCAGTTAGAATTTTTCCCTTGAAGAAATTTCTATACAGCTCTCTTCAGGTTTACTTGAGACACAAAGAGGTAAGTTTTTCCTCAGTCTGCTTAAGGAAACATAATAACCTTTATTAAAAGGAGATTTGTACAGGCAAAGTTTCACATGTTAATCATTGCCCTCAGGGTGGCTGTGCCCATGTTTTATGGGAAAGAGATTTCGACAGACCTCCAGCTGAAAGCGCAGCTGTCTTCTGCATGGATTCCCAAAGAACCCAGAGGCTCAGGCTCCATTTGAAGAGTTTATTAGGGATCTCCTATAAGTGGGGTGCAAAGACACTGGGGAGCAGGCGGCCCTTTCCTCTCTTGTTTACACTCTTCACCAGCCTCTTTTTACCCCTCCCTCCTTTTTCCTTCCCCTTTCACTTCTCTAAGTGTACAGGAGATTACCGTACATGTACACTTCCCTCCTCTTAATACTTACTTTTAGCTGAATTCTAGTGGGATTCCAGAAAAGTCAACAACTCATCTGACCATTTAAACTTTGGGTTTGGCAGGTAAGTTCAGGGGCTGTGACTGATCTTTCATTATTTTTCTAGATAACAGAGAGAACCTTCAGGAACAATGGACAAATACAACACTGACCACCTAACTGACCCCAAGCATTCTTTTATCTATATGAGCTATACATATGCTAAAGGAAGGATCTCCACTCACTCAGGTGGATGACAAGGTTATTCATGTTTTTAGTTCCAGGAACTCACGGACCTCTGGGAAGGGTTTAGTTCAGCAAGCACCTGATGATCTGCTGACAGGATCACTGTCACATTTGGGAAATGCCTGAGAATCTTTAAACCACCATGTTCTATAATGCAGTGCACAGGGTGAGAAGAGAAGAGGTTAATGTTAACCAACTACCTTCCAAGCTCCAGACCTCTTAAGGGTACCTCTTTAGAAAGAACAACTGGGTGGAACATAGCCATGACCTTCATGGCTTCAGATCCACCATGCTGGGTTCAGGTTGTTCTTGAGAACATATGTAATTATTCTAACCTCTGGCTTTCACGTTTGAGAAATGGCGATGAAAATACCTAGTTCAATTGTGAGGACTAAATAAGATAATGTATGCAAAAGGCTTAATATTATGTCTGGCACTTCATAAGCATAACAGAAATAGTAGCTAAAACATCATATTAATTGATTTAGTCCTACTACCCTATGATGCTTGAATCATTGAGTTCCAGAGTATGAAAGAAGATGCCCAAAATACAGAGCTATGAGAGTGGTGGAGAGATTAGGGTTTGTTCTCAAGTATATCTGATGCCACAGTCTAATCTCCAAAGCTCTCAGGAAGCACAGCTTTATAAATGTGGGGACCCCCCACTTGATTTGCATGAGGACGGAGTCCCTTCAAAGAGCTGAGAGAGGTGATCTATTTCTTCCAAGGCTTTTGCATCGTAATAATATAAATTATGAGCCCTATTGATCTGCCTGTTTGATTATTTTTATGGCACATTTTAGTGCAGAACTTGAAGGTTTATACTAATTAATAACTCTGAATTCTAGCAGGTTGCACTATACTTCAAAATAGGATTTTCTTGTTAAACTTAATTGAACCTAATTCCTTTCTGGCCACTATTCAAATATTGTCTCGTGAGTCCATCCTGTCTAAAAGTTCATGCAAAATGCACATGAGTGCCCACAAACATACGGAGGATGTATTAAATTTCTTGTTGCCCTTCCCTTCTTTATGTGTCTGCTGGATTACTGATCAAAATCTAGGATTCTCTATATTTTTTCTTCTATCTAGTTTGCTGTCTCTCCTCTACTAGGATGTAAGCCCCATGAGGACTTGCCTTTGGTTTTCTCCTGGTTGTGTGATCAATACCTACTACAGCACCAGGCACTCTTGCACTCAGAGAATATTTGCCAAATAATGAAGAGTGAATATCTATTGATTCCCACTACCTGTTCACTCTTGAGCCTGACTGCCTCACAGAAGCAAAGTTCAAATAATTGAGTTACTTGTGTCTTTCACAGTTTGCTCCTAACATTCTTTCCATTTCTATTCCATTACCTGTGGTTACCTCAGCTAAACCCTTAAATAAATAATATGCATCTGTTTTGCCTCAGAGGTACTGAATTCATTCAGTGGAATGAGGCTGTTTTGCATTTGCATCATTCCACTTGGGGAGGTGAGGCATTAGGGAAATCATATTATATTAAAGGGGAAAAGGAAAGATATAGAAGAAAGAATAGTAGACAAAATATGGGAAGAAGAACCTGGGTCTACTGCTGGCAATTACTAATCATGTAACCCTGGCTAAACCATGATATTTTCCAGAACTAAGTTTTCTCCTCTGGAAAAGGAGTGGGTTAAACAAGATGCCCTCAAATTTCTCTAAAGGCCTAACATTCTAGGTCCACTCATATACAAGCCTAAGCAGCTAAAAAATATTCTATGGCTCATGGTAATGTAAAACACATTTTTCTAATATCAGGAATACTTTTCAAATTTTACTTCTTCCTGTGAAAATAAAGGAATTGTCTTCCTTTTACAGGTGTAAGCATTGATCCAACAAAGTTTAGGTGAAAGATGTTTAATTTTGTTTCTTTGAACTTAAGCCAACCCTTCATTTTCTGAAGAGTAATAGAAATAAAACTGTCAAGATTTTCAAAATTGATGGAAGGTGGCCTTTGGCAACCTTTTAAATTTGTTCTCTAGGCTCATGTAAAGCATGCAAAATAAAGCTTCAAGCTATCTTTGAAAACAAAATTGGTTTGAAACTAATAGGGATTTGGAAACAGGCAGCTAAGTAGATTTCATTCTGTAAATATCACGTGAACTCTCTATGGGGCATGGAAAATACAAGGAATTTTAAAATAAGCCAAAGGATCAATCTTCCAGAATATCAGACATTCTGGTAATACTAAGTTTTTGCCACTGAAAAAGAGAAATCATGGTCTTTAAAAAAATAAAACGTATATTCTAATGAATTATCTCTTTTAGATTGCATTCAGTATCTTTATCCAATTCCTGGAAGAAAGAGTTATTAGTTTTAATAAAATGAGAGGTCATGAGAGCATTAAGTTGGGAAACTTTGATGAACAAGGTCAAGACTAACATTTTCCAGATATCATCTGAAAACTGCCTTAGATTAATTTAAAAATGAGTTCAACTCTGGGTAATGTTGATGGAGAGAGTGCACATAAATATGGATATTAACAAACAGGATATTAATAAATAAATAACTTCATTAACAAGACATGTTAAGTAGAACAGCACTGACATTTATTAGGCACCTTCTCCAAACAAATCTTTCATAGAAGTTACCAAATTAATCCTTGCAACGAACATATGAGGAATATGTTATTTTCCATTACACTATGAGGATTCAGAGAAGTTCAGTAATCGGCCTAAATTACCATGGTTGTTATGGACTGAGTCTTTGCATCCCTGCAAAAATTCCAGTGATGAAGCCCCAACCCTCAATGTGATGGTATTAGAACTATTAGAAGATGGGCTAAGGAAATGAACAGACACTTCATAGAAGAAGATCTACAAGCAATAAAGATATGTGAAAAAATGTTCAACATCTCTCGTAATAAGAGAAATGCAAATCAAAACTACCCTAAGATTCCATCTCACCGCAATTAGAATGGTGATTATCAAGAATACAAGCAACAATAGGTGTTGGCGAGGATGTGGGGAAAAAGGAACACTCATACATTGCTGGTGGGATTGCAAATTAGCACAGCCACTCTGGAAAGCAGTGTGGAGATTCCTTAGAAAACTTGGAATGGAACCACCATTTGACCCAGGTATCCCACTCCTTGGCCGATACCCAAAGGACTTAAAATCAGCATAAACAGTAATGAAGCCACATCAATATTCATAGCTGCTCAATTCATAACAGCCAGATTGTGGAACCAACCTAGATGCCCTTCAGTTGGTGAATGGATAAAGAAACTGTGGTGTATATATATATAATGGAATATTACTCAGCCATAAAGAATAATAAAATTATGACATTTGCAGGAAAATGGATAAAATTGGAGAATATCATGCTAAGTGAGATAAGCCAATCTCAAAAAACCAAAGGACGAATGATCTCACTGATAAGTGGATGATGACACATAATGGGGGGTGGGAGGGAGGCAAGAATGGAGGAAGGAGGAACTGTATAGAGGGAAAAGAGGGGTGGAAGGGGTGGGAGGGGTGGGGGAGAAGGGAAAAAAATAACAGAATGAATCAAGCACCATTACCCTATGTAAATGTATGATTACACAAATGGTATGCTTCTACTTCATGTACAAACAGAGAAACAAGGTGTACCCCATTTGTTTACAATAAAAATAAGTTTAAAAAAATAAAATTAAATAAATAAGTAAATAAAAGAAGGTGGGGCCTTTGGAAGTATTTGGTTTACACAAGATCACAAGGGTGGGGCCACATGATAAAATCTTCTTATAAGTGTCACTTATAAGTGTCACTTCTTATAAGTGTCCTTATAAGAAGACAAAAAGAGGCCAGAGCTTTCTCTTTCATGTACTGAGTATAGGCCATGTGAGAACACTGGGAGATGATGGCTGTCTGCAATCCAGGAAGGTGCTCTCACCTAAAACCAAGTCTACTAGCAGCTTGGTCTTGGACTTCTGATGCTGGAGAACTATGAAGAATCAATGTGCATTGGTTAAGCCACCTAGTCTGTGTTGCTCTGTAATAGCATATGGAGCTAAGATGGTAGAAGAGCTAGCATTGGAACCTTACTCTGTCCATGCTGACAAGACATGGGATGAAGGAAGCTGAGCAGTGCACAGGATGAATAGACCAAAGAACTGAAGATCACTGCAGTCCAAGAGGTAAGAGCAGGATAGAAATGGCCTCCTTTCCCACAAACGTAGACACCTGAAGGCCAGGAGATGCCTTCCTTGGTTTCTCACTTTACCAGGTACCTGCAGGGATTTACCTGGGTTCACATCTTACCCTCTGACCACTGCTATTCTTCCTGACTCAGGTCAGCACCTTCTCTCCCCACTGGTCTTCTTACTTTCAGTCTGACCATTTCAGCCCATTTTAATATAGGAGTAATTTTCCTTAAAATTATTTGCTACTTCTCTACTTCAAGTCCTTTAAAGGTATAAGGAAAAGAAACACAGGTATGTCAATGGCAAATGTTGGTGTCCCACTCTGAGAAGAAAATATAGACAGGCAAAACTCTTATGGTTGTTGATGTCGTAGGTACTATGGATGGCTGTGCTGTTCACCCTGGTCCTTGGACCCATGAGATGAGGTATCAAGTGCAGCCCATTGTCTCCTTTTTGTGGATTGATGACATTCTCCTTATTCCTTCCCCTTCTCTCCTACTTAGGATCAACCAGATCCCAGTAAGCAGATATGCTAAGCAGGTATACTTTTCTAGGGATAAAGGCAGAAATAAATACAAAAATAGATCATTAAGATTTTGTAGGTGAAATTGTATGCAAATGTAAATAATGCATATTTAAAGTAATCACTGTAATGCTATTTATATGACATATTTTCACCCAAAGATGGAAAGGCAGTTTACAAATATTCTCTCTAATCCTCACCAGTCTTCAATAAATTGTGCTATAAATATTGCTTTGAACCATGAATTCATTTTCTCCTTTCCCCTTCCAATCCATCTCGGGACAATTTGTTGACTTACTCAATATGGTGGCCCCATTCGGAGCTGATGCCTTTTATGATGGAGACTGAAATATAGCAATGGGTTAAAACAAATGGTGTGAGTAACTGCCGTCATCAAGCCACACTCAGGTTTGCAGAAATGGTTGAAGGCCCATTAGGGCTGCTTCTCATCTTCTTGTTGAAATTAGCAAAATAATTTTTGCAAGTGTTTTGAAGGGCAGAGGAACCTTCCCACATGAGTTGCTTGTAGGCTGTTATGGTTTGGATGTGAGGTGTCCCCCAAAAGCTCACATGTGAGACAATGCAAGGAGGTTTGGAGGAGGAATGATTGGGTTATAGCCTTAACCTAATCAGTGAATTAATCTCTGATGGGATTAACTGAGTGGTAACTGGAGGCAGGTGGGGTGTGGCTGGAGGAAGTGGTTCACTGGGGGTGTGGCTATGGAGTATATATTTCGTATCTGGAGCGTGGAGGGTCTCTGCTTCCTGATCAGAAGTGAGCTGCTTCACTCTGCTATGATGTTCAGCCTCACCTTGAGCCCCAAGGAATGGAGCCTGCTATCTATGAATTGATACCTCTGAAACTGTGAGCCCCCAAATAAACTTTTCTTCCTCTACAATTGTGTTGGTTGGGTCCTTTAGTCACAGCAGCAACAAAGCTGACTAAACCATAGGGGGACATTTTCTACCATCTAGAGCAAGACCTAGGGTCAAGATATGTCCTACAAGATGCTACATGAAGATGCTTCATGACCTGTTTCCCAGGCTCACCCTACTCCTGCAACTTTGTCCCCTGTTGGCTGAAACACACCAGGTATGTTCTGCGTCCAGGACCCATGCACTTAATCTTCTCACGGGCTGGAAACTTCAGCTCACCTCATCACTTTATTTGAGTAAAGCAATACCTCTAACCGTCCTTGGTTCCCCTAACCTCCCCTACAGTGTATTTCTCCTTTCCCTTTATTAGCACATGGTCTATTTTATGTTTATTGTCTTTTTTTTTCTTATCCATGCTACAACCTCCATGAGAACCAGTATTTTGTGTATTTTGTTCATTGTTTTATCACTAAGTGCTTAGAATAGTGCCTACAATAAAGATCCTCAAGGAGCATTTGAGGAATGAACAAGTTGCCCTTGGCTAATATCTGTAGGGTAATGAAAACAATCAGTATAATTATTTACAATTGTGGTTAGTTAACTGTCTACTCTCAAAGCATTAAGTCAATCTTTCAGCCACAGTTTATGTTTTGGTAGGTGAAAATATGCATGAATTTCCATAACATTTGTAATTTTAACTAAATAATCACAAGAAAGGAAGAGATTCTCATGGTCCACAAGTTTGTCATTAAGGCTGAAACTTACATAAGCAATCAACTACCATGCCGATGGAAGTTAAACTTGAATTGTGGATTTTGGTACATAAATGTGATCTCCTGTATCCATACTCATTTGTGCATGATTTCTCCTGTTTATGGAGCTTACAAGACAGAATGTAGTCATATACATCTATCACAAACAGTATCACGTTCACTTCTGAAAACAGGATTACGATGTGGTGATCCATATGAAAAATCCCAAGTTCTTTTCACATGCAAAAGTCTCTTCTAATTGCTAGATTTCAGATGGTTCTATCTCCTATTACTCTTCCCCAGAATTCCATGTCTTCATTGTGGTTAGTCTGTCTTCATAGTCTTCAATTATGATTTTGAAGCATTTCTTTGGAACACCCTGTTCACAATCACCATAGGACACTTGCACTGTCAGTTTCCACCCTTGCCCCATCAAACAGAAGATCACAGCATATAGGGCCTCAGTCCTGGCAGATGGATCATATTGCACAATCTCATTCCTAGGGGCCCTGTGTTTCCTGTGACCCATATAGACAAAATTCTCTTTGTGAAGATCTACTATAACTAGGAAAACCACTAACAAATCACCCTGTCCTCTGGGTATTTTCCAATTTATCAGGAGTTAAGTACTAGCAAATGTGTCACTCAAGGTCCACAGTTGCTTCAAAATATACATTAGACATGTGCCTATTTTGGGGATGGACTCAGCTTTCCCTGCATGTTGACTGAAGGCAACTATGATTATTCCAGAAAGTGCAGTTCCCACTCATGACTCCAATGCCAGCCCCCAAAACTGTTTCACCCTGGCAGCTGGTTCCTCAGCAGTGGGATCCTGAAGAGCAGAGCTGAATTTGAAGATGGAATGAGTTACCCAGATAGGGAAAGAGGGAGAATAATTAAAGAGGGTTTTAAAAAAACACATTCAAGCTAAGAGCAAGAAGTAGAAAAAAACAGGTCTGACACTGAGTCTGAAGGGGCAAACATGGGAGCAGACACAAGCAAGATGAGGAGGTGCTAGGTGAGTGCAATCAGCATGAGGAAGAAAAGAGGCACAAGTCATCCCAGAGTTTCCAGTGGCTTGCGTTCTCCAACAGCCTCTCTGTCTCAGTGCAGCATGTGACCCAGACCATCTTGACTTAAAGGTCCACAGTCAGGGTAGACGCAGATTTCACCCACAAATAGCACAATAGAGCAGAAATAATGCTTATAACATTTGCTAATGATAAGGCACAAAAAAAGGAGTGTTCAACCCTTTCAAAAGAAGATAAAAATTCAATATACCTTTGAAAAAGTTGAAGATGAGGGTCAGCTTCAACCAGTTTCAAACACAAGAGATGTGTGGAGAGACAGAGAAAAGCAATTTGCTCAAACACAAGATCAGAAATGAAAGGTTTTGTGGCTTTCTCCATGGTGCAGCCCCGTATTGCTATTAAAGCATCAGGGAGCTTAAATTCTCTAATCTAAGCTTAGGGCAGTGACCAGAGCAACCCTCCATTCTTCACCCTGGGGCCTTGGGCAGATTTGATTCTCTTAAAGAAACATGGCCTCTTCCTCCTCTTTTTTTTTTTTTTTTTTTTTAAGCCAGGTAGAATACACAGAGGGAAAAGTGTGTATCATGTATAACTATCATTAGCCTCACATGCCTGTGGGTTAAATTTCATGTGCAGTACTGGTTGAGAGAATTATGGGACTTACGTGTACTAACAATGATTGTCAAAATGCATGTCCCCCTCTTCTCCTTTATGTAGGATCAGGTGATATTTTAATAACTGCTGGAACAAAGAAATTTGAAGAACTCTGAGGTTGGGGCAGGAATCATTTTGCAAGTTTTAATTTTAGCAGAGCATGAGAATGGTGAGGATATTAAATGGGCATGGGAGGAGAAGGGGTCAGCTGAAGATCAGTAGGGCTAATTTAGAGACTCAGACAAAAGTTAAGGATAAGTGGGATTATTCAAACTAGAGAACAAAAAAAGTGTAGATTATTACAGGATTTAACAGTATTCTGGTGTCTATCAGGCATTACAAATAAAATACATGAAATTTCAGCATTCCAATATTAGCACTAGTAACATTTACAAAGAACATCTGTATATAATGCAAACTTCACTTTTTGCAACAATCTTTTGGAATGAGTTTGGTATTCTTGTTCTCACTTTATAGGTCAAAAAACAAGACCCAGAAAAATTTAAATGACCATCTCAAAAGCACAGAACCAATATTGCTGGGGTAATGCATGCTAGTTGCTGATACAATCGCAAAGTGATTGAATAAAACAGAGGCATATATTTTTCAGTAAATAAAATTTTTAAAAATAACTACACTATTATATTACAACCAACAGTTGTGATTGTTTGATAGGCATATGAATTTATTCCTTTTATCTATTTTTTTGTTTTTGCAATACAGGTTTATTGGTTTTAAAATAACTATGGTAACTTCACAATTTACAAAGCATTCACAATCTGATAGAAAAATCTTATCACTCTGAGCTTGAGAAGCTAGACTAATCCCGGAGCCTTTTTCCTAGAACCTCACATTACATTATTTCTTATACCTCAGAAAAAGAGGAATTTCATAAAATGTTTGTCAGAAATATTTGTTGGGATAGTTCATAGTGATGAATAAACTGAGACAACCTTAATTTCTCTTTTAAATGGTGTAAATTTAAAAGAATAATTCTGGCTAAGGGATAAAAGAGAAGGTGAGAAAATGAATGAAAATGAAAGATTGAGAGATTAATTGGGAGCAGGAAAAAATCAGAACCTTTTGACTCTGTCCTATTTTAGATGTTCATTACCTCGAACAATGGACAATATATAATTATGAAAAGATATTGTAGAAACAGCACACAAGTATATTGATTTTGCCATCATGGGTACATTATAGTCTTACCTTCATAAGATTAAAATGAATGGAGGGAGTAGCAGGATTCTCCATAAATTAGAGTCATTCATTTTGAGAAAAAAAAAGTATGCCATATTATTAGCATTTTAATTGAGATCTAGCAGATGAAAACTTCACAAGGCAATAATTTTAAAAGGAATTTCTATCTTAACAGTAAATAGGTATAATGATAGCAATGTTAGCCTCAAGGCAAAAATGTTGAAGAGATTTAGTACCATGAAGGAAAGACAGTTTGCAACTGATGTTGATACTTTTGATTGGGATTTAAGGGAATTTAATACCTGGTAGGTAAAATTGCTGAATTTATTATATAACCTGTTTTTCTAATTCAATGAATATTTGCTACATATTTACCAAAAGCAAAGTCCTGTCCTTTGTCGTATAAAATATCAAAAGAATTTTAGTATGTTGTCTTTGCTTTCAAAAAACTCCTAGATGGGTCTAGGAGTGTAGCTCAGTGTAGCATACATGCTTATCATGTGTGAGACTCTGGGTTCAACTCCAGCATATATTCTTACAATGTGCCTAGCCTTGTGCTAATGCTTTTTCCTGGTATTAAGTCCCTTAATCCTCACAATGACCCTGTATAAAGGCCATATTTCTACTTCCATTTTATTAGAAGAGGAGATGAGAGCTGAGTGTTTATCTAGCTTTGTCAGTGAATACATAAATATGCTTCCAGATAACTGAAGGAACATTCTAGTCCTCAACACCTGTGTGGTGTATTTCCCCACATTGTAGTCCCTTTGGGTAAATTTGTGCTAATGTGTGGGACCCAAGTGTAAAAACAATTCTGGAAACTTTTTCTCGATGACTCAGGACTCATATATTCTTCAGATATTTCCTTTTGTTTGAATTTGGTGATGTAGGGGCTATAGCCTTTCCTCTGAGTTACACCAGGCTGATGGGAACTAAATTAGTCAGAATTATATGGAAAATAAAAGTAAATTGTCTCTGAATTAAGCCCAGGTGACTTTGCTCTGAACAAAGTAATTCATTTTTTAAATAAATTGTATTTTGGCTGCTCTGGAGCTTTTAGTCATTTGTTTGCTTGATTTGTGGTCCTTTCTCTTCCATTCTCTTTTTTCTTTTGGTTTCTCCTCTCTCTCTCCTCTCTCTCTCTCTCTCTCTCTCTCTCTCTCTCTCTCTCTCTCTCTCTCTCTCTCTCTTCCTCTCTTCCTCTCTCCCTCTCTCTCTCTCTCTCTCATTGTCCTAAGGTGTGTTTTGAGGAACTAGCTAGTGACATGAGAAGAGATGGTCCTGTGGCATATATTGCAAGCAGAAAACACAAGCAGTGCTTATTTTCTATAATATGTGTAGGATCACTAAATTTGACATGATTTATAAATTGTTTAAGCTGAAATCATTAGTGTGGATCTGAAAGTTTTCACAATTAGCTTCCATGACAAAAATGTACACTGATATGCATAAGGTGTGTAAAGGCTTGTTCCCAGAATACACAGGCCATCGTGGGGACATGTTCTGGGAAATGTGCCCTAAGGTGATTTTGTTACTGTATGAATATCATAAAGTCTACTTACTTAAACTAAGGTGGCTGCAACCTCATAAGGCAATAAAATCTCAAGGGGCCACTGTCATATGCACAGTCTGTCATTGACCCACACATCGTTACACAGGGCATAACTTCACTTCAGTGCACAGAAGAATGAGGGGAGAAGGGATTAAAATAAGAGTTGTTTTGGTACCTGTTAGCCATCCTCATTCTATCCCCACCCTTTCTCCCTTCCCTATCCATTAGTTACTTCTATTGTACCCTCTCCTTCTATGTGATCATAATTGTGTGTGTAGGGGGGAGGAAGGTAACTCTCACGTCATAGCACAATAGAGCAACTATAGCCAACAAAATTTTAACTACACATTTCAAAATAACTGAAGGAGAGGATTTTGAAGGTTTTCAGCATATAAATATGATAATATTTGAGGAGATGAAAGTGCTAATTACCCCAATTTGGCCATCATCTCTTACATATATGTATCAAGTTACAATTATGTACCCCATAAATAAGTCCAAATGACACTTATCAATTTTTAGAAATTTAAAAATCACTATTCTCATAATAGCACTTAAAAAAATGAGATTTTATTCAAAGGTTATTTCATAGCAAATAATATCTAGACCCCTGGCCAAATGCAGAGAAGCTGGCCTTCCTCTTAAAGGCAGTACCTGATCAGAGCTGTCTACCATTAGCCTTCAGAGAATTACTACCACCTTAAATTCTATACAGGTGTGCAAAAGTCCAGACCAAGTCAACAATGCCCTAAAGGAAATGCTGAAAGATTGAAGTTGGATGCTCCGTCCACTGTTGATTTCTGTATATTTTCATGCTGATAATGTTGCTCAGGATCCCTACATAAGTTGTGATGAGTAAACTTGGAGACCCCCATGATAGAAGTGTCAGTAAATAAGTTTTGAACAAACGGGCCAGGAAAGAGGTTAACTGTGGTAACTGGATGATGTAACTGTGCTGTGTTTGGGAAGTGTTATTTTGGAGTCATTGGCATTGTTGTCAATATCTTTCCATGCTATTTATAACAATGGGCCGAGTGTGAATTAATCATTCTCACTGTATCATGAGCCCCTTGCTGCAATTCAGTATAAATGGAAATGTTCCTACATTTAGGTGTTTTCAACAGAGCACGGTGTCTTTGGCAGGGGGGCATGGATGCCACATGCCTCAGAGGGTGTAGAGGAGGTTTGTGCATCAGACAAATATTGAATGAAATCACCTCCGAAGTCCAACTGGCTTTTACACAGGTTCCTACTCTGCTTAGTAATGCTGGAATTCATCTGTCATTCCCTTCACCTTAATCCTTGCCTCCCCCCCCCCTTTTTTTTTTATTACGGGTTCTCTATGTTTCCTAGGCTGATTTCTAATTCAGAAGATCAAGTGATCCTCCTGTCTCAGCCTCCTAGTTAGCTGGGACCACAGGTGAGCACCATCAAGTCTAGCTCTTGCCTGCCATGTTTGCCTCTGCTGAGGTCTTAGCCACCTGAAAACAATCATCTTTCAAGTGGCATCTGGAAGGCTTGGAGTCTTGGAACCCTCCCCACTCTCCCAGAGAGAGTTAGGCATTTACTCTGTGAGCTGTGTCAGAGCCTTAGACCCAGCTCTGCCATGGTGCTGGTCAGAATCTGTTATTGCCTGTCTGGTGGTTCCCACTGAGAGCATCTTGCAAAGGGAACTGTGTATTATCAGATTTATATTCCTGGAGTCTAACATAATATCTAGGATTTTACTGGTACTTTGGTAATAATGGTTGAACTTGATTATATTTCTCCAATACAGTTAGCCCTTTCTCATCCACAGTTTCCACATCAATGGGTTCAACCAACTGTATATGAAAATATTCAGAAGAAAAGTTGCAACTGTACTGAATATGTACAACTATTTTCTTGTCATTCACTGCATAATATAGTATTACAACTATTTACATAACATTTATATTGTACTAGGTATTATATGTCATCTAGAGGTGATTTAAAATCTACAGGAAGCTATACATAAGTTATATGCAAATGCCATTTTATATAAGGGACTTGAGCATTGTGGGAGGGGGTCCATTCTAGAACTAAGCCTCCATGGATAATGAGAGATAACTGTTATTCAGGCTTCCTCATTAGACAATGGAGGCTAAAATACTTTAATAAGAAATCCTACAAATTCTTAGTGTTGAAACATGTGGAACTTAATTCTTGCAGCTAACAGGGCAGAATAAGCATTCTACCTTCCTGATGGTTCTCTTCCCAGAGTCATTAATCCATTTTTAACATGTGACTTTCAGGTCACTCAGCACATGATTTGGCTAGAGAGAGGGAAGAAGAGTGTGTTGACCTCCTCATTAAGGACCCTGGCCCAGAGTGGTTCACAACACTTCAGCTCAATCCTGTTGCCTAAAGCATTATCCCTAACCATACTTATGAGCATGGGAGGCTGGGGTCTGGCTTCTATTTTTGTGCTCCAGAAGAATGGAGAGCATTCATTTTGGTGGACAACCATCATTCTCAGCTACAAGATTCTTCTTCCAGGATCCCACTTTTACTTCTAAAAGTGTGACCATATGCTCCATCATTCAATTTTTAAATGTCACAGTTGTGTTTGATTTCTAGCTCTTTACACACCAATCACCAAGAAAATGGGTAGATACTATTCTTTTTTTAAAATTGGTTCTTTCTTGAAATACATGACAGTAGAGTGTATTTTGATATACATACATGGATATAATATATAATCCATACATGGATTCCAATTAGGACCCCATTCATGTGGTTGTACATGATATGAAGTTTAACTGGTGGTATATTCATATGTGAACATAGGAAAATTATGGCCAATTCATTTTGTCTTTCCTATTCCTGTCCCCCGCCCCCTGCCTTCCCTTCATTCCTTTTTGTCTAATCCAATAATCTTATTGTGTGTTAGCATCCACATATTAGAGAGAACAGGTGTCCTTCAACAGATGAATAGATAAAGAAAATGTACATATACACAATGGGATGGGGCAGGTAGATAAACAGAGGCGGGATTTGATTAGTGCACACTGGCTTGCATGTGTGGAAATATCACACTGAACTCCATTAATATGTACAGTAATACATGTTAATAAAAATGAAGTAAAATGTAATTTTTAAAAAGAATAGGATCTGAGAGAATATTCCCAAACACCAAAGGCCAAGTGTTGCTCAGATCCAGTGTACACTAATCAAATCCCACCTTCATTTACCTACCCTCCCCATCCCATCACCCTTCTCAGCCTCTAATAGTTGCTCTTCTACATTTGGGCCAACTATTTTTTAGATCTCATATCAGAAGATGCAGTATTTGTCTTTCTGTGTCTGGCTCATTTTATTTACCCTAATGTCTTCAGTTTCATCCATTTTTCTGCAAATAGTAGTTTTTCATTTTTCTTTATGATAGAAAAATATTCCATTGTGCAGAGGGGATGGTATTTTCTATTTTTCTTCTGATGGGGACCTAGTTGATTCTATATCTTGGCTATTATAGAGTGCTGCAATAAACTTGACCACACAGGTATCTTTGGTATGCTGATTTCATTTTCTTTGGATATATACCCAAAAGTGAAATTTTTTGGTCATATGATAGATTAATTTTTAATTTTTTCAGGAAACTTCTTACTATTCTCCGTAATGATCTACTAATTTATATTATTCTCAATCATGTATGAGAGTTCCTTTTTTCTCCATATCTTTTATAGCATTTGTTATTTTTTTTTATAATAACCAGTACAATTGGGAGGAGATAAGTAAGTTAGTAACCCAAAATGAACAAGCAATTGGATAGTAATTAATGTTTAAACTGAGTGTTGTGCCTTAAAGATTTGGCTGGGTAAAGTCACAGCCTAACAGTGGATAGCTCAATAAAAATAGTCATGACAAAGAAGAAAGCATTCAACAGAATTTATGGCCCTTCCATTTGTCACAGAGCAAATGACAGCCCCTGGTTTTAGATCTAAGCCTGCTTCCTAGATTGCAGCTTTGGGATATCTTTGACAGGGCCTTAGCACTTCAGCCTGGATTTCTGTTTACTGTCTCTCTCCAGCTCCCAGCTCTGCCTTGGGCTGAATCTGCTCTGATCCAGTCTGTCTTTAGTGGTTACAATTTCCAGTGCCAGCCTGATTATCCTTTAGTTTCTGTGTCTTGCAACCTCAAATCACACTACATACATCAACATACCCAACGAGCACTACATCAACATTTTCATCGCCTTAAATTTGTTCCAGATGGAGTCTCTGTTTAGCTACCATTATGGCAAATAGTTAATTAATCCATTCTGTCCTTTAAAGAAGAATTCCAAGAATTATGCTTCAGAGTAAATTTTAATTAGCTGTAGAATGACTTACTTTCCTCTATTAATTAATCATGTCTGGAGATATTTAAGCTATTGGACATAAACTCCTCTGATAAACACCATTGCCCACTCTGGAGCAGTTAATTGAATTTTCAACAAAAATGCCTAGAATTCCTCAACCAGTCTCTAAGGGTGTGATGTGGTGATTTAATTCCATTCTCTGAGAGAAAACAGTACAATATCTGTTAGTTTCATTTTTCCCACAAGGGCAATATGAATAGAACACAATGGAAGTAATGTAGTATTGGGAAAAGAGGTGTGTGTGTGTGTGTGTGTGTGTAACTGTGTAATTGTATGTGCATGTCCGTGTATATGTATATGTTTGTGCTTTCCTGTCTTCACTAACTAAAATGTGCCATTGTTAGAGTTGTCATGGGTCAGTACCATCCAAAGGCGCTAGAAGAAGGTAAGAGTGAAGCTCTCTAATCCTGAATTCTTACCCATGAGATGAAAAATACAGAAAAAAATCTTATTTACTCAGAGCCATTCTTTCATCATGTTCATGTGCAAGATTTTCAGCAAACTGAAATGAGGCCATTGAACACATTCAATACCTGAAGCAATATACAGATGGCTATGAGAATCTTGAATCCAGAAATTCGAAAGACAAAATATTAGTGTCACCATTACTAATCATACGTCTAGTACTTTAATATTTACTAGGACTGGCATAACAAACACCGCAGGACAGACGACTTGAAAAACAAACTTATTTTCTCATAGTTTGGGAGGCTAGAAGGCCAAGGCCAAGGTGTGGGCAGCTTTGGTTCCTTCTGAGGCCGCTTTCCTTGGCTTGCTGATGGTACCTTTCCCTGTGTGTTCATGTTACCATTTCTCCGTGCCTGTATGTGTTTGTTGTATCTCATTGTCCAAATTTCCTCTTCTAAGGGCATCACTAATATTGGATTAGGACCCACCCCACAGACCTAATTTTAACTTAATCACCTCTTTAGAGACCTTGTATTCAAATACAGGCATGTTCTGAAGATTCTGGTGGTTAGGACTCCAACATATGGCTTGAGGATGAAGGGGGATAAAATCCAACCCCTAACAAGTACCCACTGTAGGAACCACAGGCTCCTTTATTATACACTTGGCCTAAAAAATAGGATTCCTGAATGGAAATTAATCTGGAATTATCATGTTTCCTTGGGAAATATTAGAAAACTGGAATTTTAAAACCCTAAATGTAATATAAAGTTTATGTACTTTTCTTATAAAATGAAATGCCCATATAAAATATTTGAAAATTTGATAAGGTATTTTAGTTTTAAAGAAAATATTTTCAGTTCTGAAAGTAAAAATATGCATCAGTTCAAATTTCTACTTTAATAGATCCTTAATAGAATTAAAATATCTAATAGTTTTGAAAGCATGTGATTTTTTAAAATATAACATTGTCATAAGGCTATCTTATATGCTACCCCTATAAAAGAAATTATGAATAAGTTTAATAGTAATAAATGTAAAGAATAATGCAATTTAAATACTTGAAAGGGACTATGATGATGAAGCTGGATTTTTCAATTGCACAAGAAAGTGAATTTTAATCATAAGAACAACTTTGAGTCCTCCAAGATATTATATATATGTGTGTGTGTGTATATATATATATATGTATATATGTATTATATATATATACATTTATGTATATATGTATATATGTATTATACATACATATTTATGTATATATGTATTAATGGGTTAACAGCATAAATGACTTTGTTGGTTTGGGTATAATTATGCTACAGAAAGTCATAAAATTCTCTTAGTAATGTTAGGTCACAATCTTTCTTCAATGACTGAATCATCCTAAGACAGAATCTATCCCCAACACAGAACCAAGTTCTGCAGCATTGATTTTTTTTGTTGTAAAATACCTACAGGTGTTTCACCAGAATATTGCCTGTACTCATGAATTCTCCTTGAGCAATTTGTTGGTCAAGTAAATTTCAAAATTGTTCACCAGTTTATTACATTTATACTGTTTATTTATTTAATGGTAACTAGTCCAAATCACCTGTTATATCAAATGGATCCTCAGTGAAATGTGTTTCCTTCACCAAATTCCCCTCCGAGCACCTTGTCCTCATCACTGGATTATTGGCCTGAACCAACCACCCGGACTAGACTTTCAAATATCCTCCAGCTTCAAGTTTGACTTTGGCTTCCCTCTACCCTACCTCAATGCTGAAGATTGTGTTAACATTTTGGTGCCTCTTTCACATACTCTTCCAAACCCCTCTTAACAATGCTTATAATAGTGGGATTTTTAGGGCACCTAGTACATTGGTAAATAAACAAATAAATAACAATCATCTTCTAGAAAAACCAAAACCATTTCATGCCATGCATCCCTACTCATAGAACTACACTTCAAGCAGCATGTAAAATGCCATTATTTTCCTGGGTCCCTTGGATTGTATTTAACAGAATGTCATCAATGCTTAGATTCTTTGAAGAAATTGGTTCGATGATAAATACTGTAAAGACAAAGGAATTTTGCCTGGGAAAGCCACACTTCTCAAAAATAAAACTCTGTTCTCTCCAAAACAGCAGAAGCAAGACAAAACCATTCCAGTGCTCTGACAAATGCACAAGAAAGTTAAATGCCTTTCAAATTCCTTTTGTTCAAGTATTTGTAGCAATGAGAGAGGTACATAAATGAGCGAAGAAATGAGAACTTCATATAAAATCAATAATCACTCCCCATCTTCTACCTTTTGAAGAAAATCACTTGGATGCTAGCTAACTTCTTCACATAATTTGTCGGGGTGAAAAGATAAAATATAAAGTAATTTTTATTTTGTAGTCATTCCTTAGAATTCCCTAGTTGCTGGGAGACCTGCTACAGAATAGTCAAACACTTTGCTTACTATTCTCCAAATAAGTACATACAGATAAATTTGATTTACACTATTTTGGTAAATATCAGACACATTAATTGCTGTTTTTAAAATGTCAAGACAGAAGCAATCATTGACTACTATTCTATTTTGCAAAGATTTCAAAAGGGGGGCAATTTTGTTTTTCTTAAATTCCAGAGAGGAATCAACATTTAGTGTTTTAACTGGAAAGGGAAAGAATAAAATAAAATCAGTCAGACAATATAAAAAAATGAATTATATTTAGGCAAAGCCATGCAAACTAGAGTATTACCATGGAACATTTATTTTTTACAACTATTTATGGAGGGTTTAGATCCAGAAGGACCACACTTAATCAGCTGTTTTTGTGCATAGCTGAGGTTGACAGCATCTAGGGGAAGCCAATTAAAAGCCAAGTTGGATTATTGAGCGATACTTGACAGAATGACTGCATCCCATGATTTAAGAAGCAGATCCTGCCTTAAAAACACAAAGATCCCATTGAAGTCAATATGATCTATGGACACATGATCTTCCAAATGATTATTGTTTAATTATGTACATCTCTCAGATATCACAATCTGTTTACTATGAATGATTCATAAATCTGTGATGGTGCGATGCTACTAATAAAGGAATAGAACAGTATATCCACTGGCATACTATTTGATAACAGACAAAACAATTTTGTAATCTATATACATACTTACATAGGCATAGCTCCACAAACATTTCTGAATTATAAGAGTACAAAAATCCTGATGGAGGCCCATATACTATGTCCAAATATTTCAAAGTCATATATCAGTTTTACAAATTATCATATGAAGTACGTACTACTGTGTTCATCCTCTAACCTTGGTAAATATAGCTCTTAAAGGTCAAAATTAAAAATGTAAGTATCTATATTGCTTATATATGACTGAAAGTTATTAAACAATCAAGACTGAGTTTAATATTAATGTACAAGATTGAGCATTAGACTGAATTAGTAGAACTTCCTAATAATTAGAGCATATAATTCACAAATTATCATATATTTAAAGAATAATATTTTTCTTTCCTTGATTTCCACAAAATCACTAAATATGTTTCTGTAATCAATATCTTCATGCCATTTTTATACTAAAGATAGCATGTGAATGGTGTGAACCTACATTGTGTAAGATAGAAACAAAAAGTTGTACACCATTTGTGTACAATAATCAAAATGCAGTCTGTAAAAATAAAAAAAATAAAAAGAATTTTAAAAAGTAAAATAAATAAAGTAACCAAAGAGAGGAACACTGCAAGACTTAGAAATCACAGACTGTCTCCACAGACTGAACCATGGACTGACTTAGGGATCAGTCAATAAGTGGTTTGTTACCAAAAACAAACAAAAAAAAGCTGATGTTCATATTCGAATGTTGTAAAGGGTCATATGTGATAAATTGTCATTAATTTATAAAATATTACAAAATGCTTTAAATTTGTTGTATAACTCACCCTCACAAAGAATTTCTTGCCACCTCTGGAAACAATAGCTGGATCCATGTAGTTACATAAAGAATTGCCTGTTATAGTTACACCAATATGCACAAGTTTAATTGCATAATGAACTGTTTAATATTTCAAAATGTTCTTCAGCTTCCATGGGTACCTCTTGACATACTATGATAACTCATGAGTACCTCAGGGAACCACAAATTGGAGCATGAATAGAAAAAAAAAGAAGAAATGGACTCTTGGTAGTTATTGAGGAATGATTGTTATTCAAGAATCTATTGTGTCCATGTCTCCTAAGAGAAAGGACTTCAAAATTAATTCTTTTCTCTCCCTCTTTCTCTTATTTAAGCAATTCCACTGCTTAAATTCTCCCCATACACCAAAGAATGGCCAACTGCAGCAGCAGAATAGAACAAAACTCAGAGGTGTTCAGCTTTCATCTCCTTCCATCTGGAGAATGGAGGAAAATAATGTAAGGAAGTGTCTCCCTGAAGCCTAACCTGTGTTAACTGTGAGGGTGTCTGAAATGCAGGACATATCACAGGATTCCTCCCACAACTAGGATGATGCAAGGTTCTGATCTGCACATTGGTGTCTTCCTATAGTGTGCATATAAATTCACACATGATGCTGAGGCAGGTACATTTCCAATGGCTCTCCTCTTGGCTTGGCAGAATGCACTATAGTTGTTTCAATTGTGAAGTCTTTTTTGCTCACTTGTAAAATTGCCAAATGCTATTACAGTGAACCTGTGATTCTCTTCTATAGTTCAATATATCAAAAGTGTGAAGGGTAGTGAAGGGAACCAAAATATTTCTAAAATAGGATTGTGGAGCTAAACACAATTAAAACACAGGAGAGCTATCTGCCTTTCCTGTTTGCCCAAATACAGGACACAAATGCTCCTTTAGGACAGACAACCACTTAACAACCCAGAGAGCACCAGCTGACCCCAGAGAAATCTGTGAGCAGACCTACATCATTAGTTTCTTTCCACGGTTTTTCTATCTTTGAGACTTGAACTACTGTTTCCTTTGTCTTAGCATCTCTCTTTGTTAAGACACTATTTAAGCAAATCTTCTAAGGCACTGTGTTGGATTACTTTTCTCCCACATGATAGGCATGAGACACATTAATAAACTGGCTTGTTTTTCTCTTGTTAATCTGTCTTTTGTTTCAGCAGATTATCTCTAGTACAAATTTATGAGGATGAGAAAAGATTGTATATTTTTCTTTCCCTCAAAAGCAAGTTATATAATTTAGTACAGGTTGAAAATCCCTTTTCTGAAATGCTTGGGACCAGAAGAGTTTGAGATTTGGGATTTTTTCAGATTTGCATATGCATAATGAGATAATCCAGGTGTCAACACAAAATTAATTTGTTTCATGAACACCTTATCTGCATAGCCCTGAGGATAATTTTGTGAAGTATTTTTAGTGAGTTACATTTTGACTAAGGCCACATGAGGTCAGTGTAGAATTTTCTACTTACGGTGTCATGTTGGTGCTCAAAAGGTTTCTGAGTTTGAAGCATTTCAGATTTTAGATTACAGATGAACAAACGGTAGATTAAATATAGTTGCAGTCCAACGATCATGTTTTGCTGATTTGAAAGCTCCCTTTATCTGAAAAGAGCCTTTATTTTCTGATTAGGCACCTCTTCAAAGGCTTATGGAACAAGCCAGTGTGGTGTGCTAGGGACAGCTGTTTCTCTCAACCCACCAGCCAGCGTGGGCAAGTCTTCATTGTAAAGTCATGTTCATTTCCTCCAGAGTAGTGCCAATTGCTTGGATATTGTTCCTAGAGAGACTTATCATTTGGAAACTGATGGAGAAATAACTAGCTATGAGTAGAATAGTTGTGTACTTTTCTTTAGAATAAAGCCATGTGCTTGTTCTTCTCTCAAATGTGAGCCAAGAGTAAAGTGAACATGAGGTTAAAAAGAAGAGCCACAGTATTGCAAGAGTAGAAAATGTTCTTCCTGTGTTCTCTATTATGTATGCTATCTATCTCATTTTTCCATGACAATGAGACCATATGACCTTGATTCATTTTAACAGTTGGTTTTGGAGAGATACAGCAAACAATATCATCAATTATAACAAAAGACTTTCTTTGTGACTTCGTAACCTGTTTGTATTTCATTTGAATTTAAGCTACTCCATATTAGAGGACTGCTCACTTTTTGAAATAAAAATAAAGCCATTATGAAGTTCTATGTTGGGAGAGCATAGACAAGCATTGCAGTTCCCTTATCAAAGTTCATATTGGGAGCCTGAGTAAGAATTAGCCAAAGTGTTAATATGTTTGTCAGAATCATTGTTTCTACTCCTACTGGTCTGTTTCCAAACGGATTTGCTATGTACACACTAAGACATCAGACAAGCTGATGAAAATGTTGTCAAATGGGAAACCCACAGGTAAGCTTTCATTAACTTAGGTTGTCCTGTTCCTTAAACACATTTGGTAGTAAATGCCCTGCTGTTAATCAGCTTGTAAATAATCACATTATTAGAAGAGTGTAAAATTTTCTTCCTATAGTGCTCAAGTCATATGTCCTATTTCTCCATCATAATAAGACCATAAAGATGAAAATCACAGCTTAAGTCAAAAGTTTCCTTGATTATTTATAATTTTAAGTGAGTTATAATGTAAAAACATTATTAGCTCTTTACTTTGAAATGATTTTTATAATCATTCCTAAGGAATTACATCACATAGGACTAATAGGATATTTGAATTTTTAAAAGATACTTGATTTTAGATGTGAAAGTAGAAATTACTCAGAGGCCATTTAATGATAGCATAATATTTTGATGACCATTAAAAGTCATAAAAATTTGGAAAATGATACTCAATAATCATTTTATAAGTTAAAATATTGCCAGACCTATTGGTTTGAAGACTCAAATTTTTTCCATAAGACTTTGTGTTAAACACTTTGTGTTAAACATTGAAGCAAGATCTTCCAATTAACAGTTCCAGGTTGGTCTGAGAAGATTTTATTCTGAATTTGAACTATCAGTTTTGATAAAATGTACTGTACAAAGAACTGCTTGTTCTTCCACCTTCTAATATGTCTTTGGGAGAAAAAGGTCTTTCATGGTGGTAGAGTGTTCAAATGACAATAGGAACTAATGGAAAATGAAATATTTATTTGCCTCTAGGAAAAGTCATGGAACTTGTTTAATTTTTTTTTTTTTTTTGTAGGAACTGAGTATTGTCTTTCCTAAGAAATTTTGAATATTAATTACTTGGAATTGGGGGGGGGAATCACTAGGTTCATAGTGACTTTCTCAGATCTCAGTTGATTTGGGTTGCCCAAATTAAATAATTCATCAGATAGTCATTCTTGCCCATTAAGTGAAGTTGATTATTTCATTCAATAAAATTATTGGTTGTTCAGCATCATGAACATCATTGATCTTCTAAAGCATGGTGTGTGCAAGGGTCAGGGAAGAACAAGGACTAGAGCTCTAAAATGGAAAGTGGGAAACTACTAAGGTGAAAACTTGGATGGAAAAAAAATAATTATTTCATATGAGACATTTAGAAATACACATGCCACACACATTGAACTGTGAGTCTTGCAGTGAATAAGTTTTACTAACTTGTAAGATAAAGAAGGAGGAAATAGACTTAGTGAGGAAAAACTTCTTGTTATTACTCATTTTTTTTATTGGAGGAGAGTGGGGAATAATGAGAAGGGTATTTTTAAAAAATGAAATGCTTTAAGCCCCTTCTTTTACTCTCTATTCTGTGGCATTTGACATGTTCCATCAAAAAAAAAAAAAAATCCCTGAGTGATTTCCTTAGTATGATTTCTCCCAATTACAAGACTGCCTCACAACTTTACATTCCCAGATACCAAGCAGAGCTATATGTGGAAAAGCAAGTCTGTACTGCTTTTTCTTAGCTAAACCTGCATTATTCCCAAAGAAACTTGGCAAAGTGACTTGAGGACACAATATCTTCCTTGGGCATGTGCTTCATCCCAGGGAGTGGTCAAAGAAAGTAATATTCTGATGTTAGCTCTGTGAAGAAATTGGGCACCCAAATGTGTGTTCTGATGGAAAGGAATCATATCCTGATCTGAAACTCACTCTAGTGAAAGAATCTAGTCACAGTCCTTGCATAGAATAGGGTTTCTTTAATGATCTTGGTTCCTTTAATGATCATGATAATTTCTTGTGCTATCATTATATGCACAGCATGGCACTAAATAATTTATTTTTACTGACAGCTGGATGATTTGGAGAAGTCATAAGATAGTGGACATAGGGCTAGGTACCCACTTTGGGATACCAGCTCTGTCACCCATTGCACTGTGCCTGAAGCAATTCCAAACATTTCTGACACTCAGGGTCCTGTCTGTCAACTTTATACTTCAACACTTCTCCCACAAGTCTGTGATGTAGATGACAAATCCTCTAGTGTGCCAAAGTGCTTTATAAACTGTGAAGTGCTATCCAAATGTTAGCTATGACTGATTAAAATTTTCTAGCAAATGAGTACTAGAGTTGATACTACCATCCCAACAGTCAGGGTCATTTTTGTTGGGGAGAATGTGGTGATCTTTCCCTCTAGCAGAGAAAGCATTCCAGAACATTCTTTTTAGTAATTAAGCTACAATAAAATTATAATTAACAAAGCATCTATTTTTGCACATCCAAAACACATACACTCCTATGTTCATAGAAACAGAAATTGTAGTTGCACCATCTCCTTTCCTTGAAGTCTGTGCATACCCCCTACCTGTTTGCTTTGGATCAGTTGGGAGGCCAGCCCACTGCACAGCTTATGCTACTGCAACATAACCAGGAAAGATAAAGGGAAAAAGAAGAACATTTGCCCATTGGTGATTTTTAAAACAAGAATACCAGATGGTATTCTATAGAGCTATATCTTTCTACCCTACCAACCCTGCCATGACTCTTCAATGAGCTGGATCATGCCAGATATCAAATATTATTATCTTGGGATGCAAAGGCATATGCCTTCTACCCTCCTATTTCATATTGATGCTTAGATGTCTGTTTATCATTTGCTTTTCAAATAATAGAGATACAGAGGCTAGAATTATAACAAGATGGTAGCCCAAGTGTTTGGTTTTATTGTAGGTAATACTTTCTCATTTCTTATGGAAGAAAATGCAAGAATTATATTAATAATTTTACTAGATTATATAATGGGAAACTTTGCTGATTTTCATAAATGTTATTTTACTAAATTTTAATGGTTCATTAGTGTGTTTTTTAAACAGCAAATATTTATTTTCTTATTATTTCCATGGGTCAGAAATTCGGGACGTCTTAGCTGGATGGTTCTGACTCAGAGTGTCTTATGAGTTTGCTGAGATAAGGTCATACAAAGATTTGTCTGGGACTGGAGGATCCATTTCCAAGATGGGTCCAACAATGTGGTAGCTAACAAGGACCTTTGGTTTCTCACTAGCTGTTGACAGGATCCTCTCTTTATGGCTTCTTAAGTGTTCTAATGACATGGCAGTAGACTGCCCAGAGCAGACAATTGAGATAAAGAGAGAGACAGCGAAAGAAACCACAATGCCTTCCATGTTATAGTCCCAGGACATAATGATGTGTCATGATGGGACACACACATTCCATTCATTAGGAGCAAGTAACTAAATCCAGTCCATACTAAAGGGGAGGGGAATTAGTTACTTGAGTCCTTTCTTTCTCTATTTCCATGTTGCATGCATTTCTTACATCTCTCTGTCAGGTTGGCTCAGGATCTCCAATCTAGCATAGTTTATCTACTCCTGGGGATGCATGCTGAAGGCTCTGTCTGGTTTGGTCAAGCTGCAGGCCAATATGGGCACATAGGAACAAATTCTTCTAAGTCTTTTTTATCACACTCCACCGAGAAACAGCCATTCAGATATGGTCCTCTGATATCTCTCTTAGCAATGCGGGCAACTCAAGAGTACATTGCTCACTGAGGTCACTGAGAAGCAAGCCTGTGCTTATTTTCTAATAGAAACAAAAGGGGACTCCCAGGAACTGTGCAGACATCACTGATTCTGAACCACCAGATGTCTATCTTCTCAGAAAGTTGTGCAGAGCTCAGCAGCACCTGGTTTAGGAACAACCATTGCGTTTGTTTCCACTAGAAGAAAGAATTCTCATAGGTATTGTCAAGGAGCCTGAATGTGGAGACTATAGGTATAGCTTAGTATCAGAGTGCTTGCCTACCATACATGAGGCCCTGGGTTTGATCCCCTGCACTGTCAAAAAAAAAAAAAAAAAAATGCAGCTTGAATGCAAAACAAAGGATTATTCTGAGGTTGCTACCTCAAGATGGCAATTATGAAATGAATGGGTCTGACAATAAAAATTATGGAGAAAAAGAGAGGACTCATCCACAATGAAATTGTCTGAGAAGGACAGAAGATGGTAAGGATGCAGTTGGGCTATGAAGGGGAACCTGGAGTTTACAAAAAATGAGATGAGGCAACCTGGAGAATGTGTTGAGTCTTCAGGGATGCTATTAGACATCAGGTAGCATCTATTACCCCCATTGTGAAGGCCAAGAATGGATATCCTTCAAAGACATTGTACCAAGTGGCAGGCTCCCTGAGCTGGGAGCAGCAGGTAGGAGGGCATGTGTTCTGGCTTTATTGGGAGATGGAGGCATATGAGGATTTTGTGTTTACAGGGAGGCTCACAGAGAAGGAGTGAGCATACCTGGAGAAGGAGTGTCCTCCACAGGAAGGGTTGGCAGAGGTACCTAGCCCTGGGGCTATACCCTGTGTTTTCTGGGAAACAGATGTGCGTGTTTCTATGACTGGGAGGCTGTTTCCTTTTCCTCTTTTCATGGGGTTACAGAGCCTTTAAATTCATTCCTCAATGCATCACATTTATGGGAATTTCCTTAGTTGTGACAAGTACCCACCTCCCTTCAAAGGAGGAGTCCTTTAAAAGACAAAGATCAAAAAATATTTAGTGGCAAATATTAAAGACTCTAAATCTCACCCTGTATTAGTGAAAGACAAATACAGGGGCCTGAAATTGATGTTTTTTCTCATAATTCAATTAAGGATGTCCAGAAAATTTGCCCATGAACTATACTGAGTTAACCAATTATTTAATCTGGGCTATTTACTTCCAAAAAACAGTATGGTCTCATGACTTTTCTTGATTTACTTTGTTTTTCATCTTCGGTGTTCTTCTTTTCTTTCCATAATTCTAGTCACCTGTACAATGTGAAAAGTAGGCAAACAAAATACAATCATTTACAGGTTTATAAAGCATCTCTCTCTTTCTGTAGACCATTGAAACTATAGAAGAGAAAGTTACACCTTGAGTTAATAAAACTAAGTGTCATAACAACTTGTTACAAACATTTCTTGGGGTAAATAAACTTCCAATAACCAAAGAAGCATTTTAAATTTAAAAAATTCCCCAAATGCGTTTGACCATGAGGAAATCAATATATAAATAACCCATTAGAAGTGACAGAAGGTAGGGTTTCAGTAATCAGGTGTTATTCACTGGAGAATTTCAAAAGGGCAACTGTGTATGGGTATGTTGCTTTCAAGACCATATTTAGAAAATCAATTTAGATCACATTTGCATGTTAGAGTCTTCAGGTGCATGTACTAATCCTGACAGGCTGCTAAGTACAGGCATCGGCAGCTTCTCCTGAGTGGCCTTAAGATTCCAGTCAGAACCCAGAGCAAAAGAAAATCTTCAACTTCATGTGAGGGTGGGAACTCTCTCTCTCTCTCTTTTTCTTTTGTATTTTATTTTAAAAAATTTATTGGTACATATTAATTATGCAGAATAATGTGCTTCATTATAGCATATCTGTTCATGGGCATCACATAATTTGATCAATTTCACTCCCTATTACCTCTCTTGACTTCCCCTTCTCCCTACCCCTGGTCTCCTTCCTTTATACTCTGGTCTTTCTTCTATTTTCATAAAATCCCCTTTTTTTATTTTATTTTTTCTCTCTGGTTTCCTCATATGAGAGAAAACATACAATCTTTGATTTTCTGAATCTGGCTTATTTCCCTCAATATGATACTCTCTAGTTCTATCCATTTTCCTGCAAATGTCATAATTTCATTGTGTATATGTATATGCAAATGTCACAACTACATTGTGTATATGTACCATATTTTCTTTATTCATTCTTCAGTTGACAGGCAAATGCTGGTTCCACAACTTGGCTATTGTGATTTGTTCTGCTGTAAATGTGGGAATGTATATATCCCTAAAGTATGCTGTCTTTAATTCTTTTGGATAGATAATGAGGAGTGGTATAGCTGGGTCATATGGTGGTTCAATTTTTTTGTTTTTTGAAGAAACTCCATACGTATTTCTGTAGTGGTTATGCTAATTTACATTCCCACCAACAGTGTATAAATGTTCCCTTTCCCTCCCTGCATCTTCACCAGAATTTTTTATTGTTTGTATTCTAGATGATTACCATTCTGACTGAAGCAAGATGGAATCTAAGTATGATTTTGATTTGCACTTTCCTAATAACTAAAGATGCTGAGCAATTTTTTCATATAGTTGTTGGCCATTTGTCCTTCTTTTGAGAAGTGTCTGTTTAGTTCATTTGTCCATTTATTGAATGGATTATTTGGGGTTATTTTCATGTTGAGTTTTTTGAGTTCTCTGTATTCTAGATAGTAATCCTCTGTCAGAAGAGTAATGGACTAAGATTTTCGGTCATTCTGTAGGCTCTCTCTTCCTGCTCTTGTTTTCTTTGTTGTGCAGAAGCTTTTTAGTTTGATGCCATTGGAAGGGGATCTTAGAAATGGATGCCAAATTGTGTTATGTGCTCCCCAGACCCCTCTGTCATGACAAAACCAGTTCTATCTCTTACCAGAAGGCTTTCTATACAGGCTTGTAGGTAGTTCCCTTTTGGGAGCGAGGGTAACAGCCTCTCCTCCCTCCTGTTTGTTTCCTGTCCCATCCCTGTTCTCTATGAGAGTGCTTCCACAGGATGCCATCTTTTGGCTTATGGGAATTAAAGTTGCTGCTTAAAAAAAGAAAAAAGAAAAAAAAAAAGTCATTTTTACCCTAAAAGCCCACTGAGCAAAAACTTTAAAAACAGGTTTTCACTGAGCACTGCTAACCCAAATTAGTTAGCAGGGGAAAAGAGAAAAGGAGCTCTGATCTCTGATTTACTATTTGAACACGATTGAAATCTTTGCACAAGACACATTCCCCACCCCCTTCCTTTCCTCTCTGTATTAAGAAGGTTATGGAGAATGCTATCAGTTTTCAGGGGCATTGTGTCCCCTCCAAGGGGACAGTCAGTATTTAGTCACACACAAAGACTGCAATTCAGCTTTCAAGGGCTCTAGAAAAAGCTCTGTTGTTTGTGAAGAATACAATGCCTGGTGACTTAATTTTCGGCTTTGTTATTTTGTGGTTAATTAAAAAATTATAGCTAACTAAATGGGTTGCCAAGAAAAGTAAGAGATGTAAAATACATTTAATTCACTTAAGAACTTTATGCTTAAAATTTTCAAAATAGTAGCTTCTATAATGGATCCTGAAGGTACTTTCTGGAATGAAACCAGATATTTTAATTCACTTGTAAAAGTAATTTCAGTCTCATCCTCCTAGTGTGCCAAATAATAATGAATTTTATACTTGGAGAATATTTAAACTCAGTACAGAGCAAAAATTCTCTAAAGCAAATATTCATTGTTTCCTTCACCTGCCCTTTTGCTATTAAATTTTTAGATTCAATTTATTTTATTTTTTATTTGGAGAAAATTGTAAATTGACTTGTAGTTGTAACAAATAATATAGTTTCTTGCACCTTTTACTCAGTATCCCCCAACAGAAGCATCTTGGCAAAAGTTGAGTACAATATTTCAACACAGAAATTTCTCATGTTGCCCTTTTGTAGCCATGGCTCAATGCTTTTTACTCTCATTCCCAGTTAGAACCCTGGCAACAAACTAATCTCTTTCTTTGCAAGAATATTGTATATATGAAATCACATGGTTTGTAACCTTTTGGAATTGACTTTTGTTTTTCATTGAGTATGATTATCTGAAAATTCAATCAAGTTGTTGCATGTATCAATAATTTGTTCTTTTTTTTTTTTTAAATCACTGAGTAGTATTGCAGGGTATGGATGCACCCCACAGTTTGTTTCCATTCACCTGTTGAAAAACACCAGCATGGTTTCTAGTTTTTAACTATTATGAACATGCCTGCTATAAATATTTATGTACATTTGTATGAACATTTTTTGTTTGTCCTGGAATAAATACAATTGCTGGGTCCTATGGAAACTGATGCTTAGTTTTATAGAAATTGCTAAGTTACTTTCAAGAGTGACTGTGACATTTTATATATCCATCATTTTACATGTAACGTATGACTGATGCAATTTCTTTGCACACTCACCAGCAATTGCCATTAACACTATTGTTTATTTTAGCCAGTCTGATAGGTATTTAGTAATATCTCATTGTGATTTTAATTTGCATTTCTCTAATGTTTTATGCAGTTGAACATCTTCGTGTGTGTTAAATTGCCATTTGCATATTTTACTAGATGAAAAGTCTCAAGTTTGTCAAATTTATAACTATAGTATTATTATTATTATTATTATTATTTTTACTGTTGAGTTTGGAAAGTTCTTTATATATTCCAGATACTAGTTCTTTGTTGGATATTTGATTTGTAAATATTTTCCCCAAAATCGTAGCTTATATTTATCTTCTTAACAGGGTCCTGTGCAAACAATTTCAATTTTGATTTAGTCTAATATATTAATCATGTTTTTGGTGTCCAATCTAAGCACCATTTTCCTAGTCTGATATCTGAAATATTTTCTATATTTTCTTCTGAAAAATTTTATCTCTTTAGATTCTACATTTAATAATGGATTCTGTTTATTTATCTGTAAAATATGATATTTAAGTTGAGGTTCATATTTTTGCCTACACTATCACAACACAATTTGTTGAACAGGTTATTTTTCCTCCTTTGAGCTTCTTTTGTACTTTTGTAAAAAATAAGTTGGGAATCTCTTTGCCATCAGTCCATGAATTAACCTCTTTTAGTACCTGCCCATCTTGATTATAATAGTTAACAATGTCTTGAAATTGAGTAAACTGATTCTTACTTGATTCTTCATCATAACTACTTTTGCCTATTCTAATTCCGTTGCCTTTCCATATACATTTTAGGATCACCTTTCTACATGCACGATCTTGCTGGACTTTTTAGAGAAATTTTTTTAAGAACTGTATGTCAACTCAAAAAAAAAAAAAAGTCATCTTTATTATGCTGAGTCTCCCACTCCAACAATACAGTATATCTTTCAATTTATTTAGGTCTTCAATTACCTTCACTAGCATCTTGTACTTTTCACCATACAAGTCCATACAAGTCTGTATGTACATTGTATTAGAGCTACACCAAAGTATTTCATTTTATTTGAGTGATTGCAAGAGTTTATATGTTAGTTTCAGTATCCAGGTTTTTCTTGCTATCATGTAGAAATACAAGTGAGTTTTGTGTATTGTATTGTATCCTGCAACCTTGCTGAGTTGACTTCTTAGACCAAAGAAGGTTTCATTTTTGTTTTGTACATTCATTGTGATATTGCACAGAAGTGATTATGTCATTCAAAAATAGGGACAAATAGATTTTGTTATACTCCCTAACAAGTTGAGGAAGTTCTCCTTATTCCTTCTTCTGTTTTTTTTTTTTTAAGTTATGAATAAAGATTGAATTTTGTTAGGAGCTTTTTGTACATTATTTCACATATTAATGTGGTTCTTTGTCTACTGTTCAAGTATCTTACCTTGATTTTAAAACTTTGAAACACTCTTGTACCTCTGCAGTAAACTCCCTTTAATGTGGTTTATAGTTTTTATGCAATCTTTAATTCTAGTTGCCAATATTTGACTAAGGATTTTTGAGTCTACATTTATGAGGGATATTGGTCTGGGATTTTACTTTTTTGTGCTATCTCTGTCTAATTTTGGTTTATCAGGGTCATGTTAGCTTCTAAAATGATCTAGAAAGTATTTCCTTCTCTTTGACATTTTGGAGAACATCATATAGAATCAAAAGTAGCCATCTGGAGATTTCTTTTTGGAGAGTCTTTAAATTATGAATTCAATTTCTTTCATAGTTACTTGATTATTCAAATTAATCTGTTTAATATGGGTGAGTTATAGTAGTTTGTTTCTCAAGGAAGTGATCCATTGCATCTTAGTTGTCAGACATATTTGTATGATTCCTTTACCCCTCCCTTTTGTACAGTCGATGTCTGTAGTCATATCACCCTGTTCATGCCTGATGTTAGTCATTTGTCTTCTCTTTTCTTTGTCACTCTTGATAGAGGTTTGTCAGTTTTATCAATCTTCTAAAAAAATTAACTGTTTTACTCATTTTCTGTATTATTTTTCAGTTTTTTAAAATTTTATTGATTTCTGCTCTAATCTTTATACTTCTCTTCCTTCTGCTTGCTTTGGGTTCATTTTGCTCTTGTTTTTCTAGGTTCCTGAGATAGAAGCACACATTATTGATATAAGACTTTTTCTTTCCCAGCATGAGCCTTTAGGTACTACAAATTTTCCTCTCAGCACTGCTTTAATTATCTATGTCCTTAAATTAACTATCTTAAAATATTGCATTTGCATTTTCATTTAGTTCTCTCTCTCTTTTTTTTTTTTTTTTTTTTTTTTTTTTCCTAAAACTTCCTCTTTGATGCATGGGTTACTTAGCAGTGAGTTGTTTGGATTCCACATTTTTGTAAATTTCCCTATCTTCCTGTTAGTGATTTCTAACCGATTTCATTATGGTCAGAGAATATGGTCATCAGTGTCAATGACTGCAATTTTTCCCCACTGTATTGTAAAATCCAAATAATTTAGAAAAGCTCTTTTCTAGGAAGGAAAAAATGTGAAATTATAGATGTTAAGTTGCAATAAGTTTTTAATAGTTCTTATAAAATAAATTAATATGAGAAGTTCTGGCTGGGCGCTGTGGCACATGCCTGTAATCCCAGCCTCAAGAGGCTGAGACAAGAGGATTGAAAGTTCAAAGCCAGCCTCAGCAAGAGCAAGGCACTAAGCAATTCAGTGAGACCCTGCCTCTAAATAAAATGAAAAATAGAGCTGGGGATGTGGCTCAGTGGTCAAGTACCCCTGAGTTCAATCCATACCACTGCCCCCTCCAAAAAAGAAGTTCTGTTTTTTTGGACATGATCAACTGATTATATTTTGGAAAGAAAATACAAGTGAAATTACACACACTTTATCTTATCTGCTTAAAATCTGAGACACATTGTGTGGTATTAAAACAAACACTTTATATTGTTTATTTAAAGTCATTTATTTTAGTAAAACTAAAATATTTATTTTTATCTTAGGAACAAACTGGAAAAGCCTTGACTACTTTTAGAAGAATACTGTATTTTAAGCCACTACCCCATAAAAATCTTTTCTGTACTAAATGTACACTTGTTTCTTATTTTTTATTTTTTTGTGTAGATGGGTACTTATAGGACTGAATAATCAATTTGAGTTTAAGATGTTTAAGATATTTGATTCACTCTGTCACAATCAATTTAATATGGCAAATCCATACAAATATTTGGGAAAAAAAATAATCAGGAAAAAATGTCAATCGATTCTTGATTTTTCTATATCTGAATTTAACTTTCCATTATTGTTATGAACAGAGTAACTTCCTGAATGTATTATTAACATCTAAATTTTGATATCCTGAAACACTGTCTTGTAAAAACACCCCATTCCCAGGGCATCAAGAAACAGGAATCTGAACTCTTGGATGCATTAGAATCTCTCTTCAAAGATTTCTGTTACATCTTTGACCTCATTTCCTGTTATTCACGATCATCACTACTTTACAACACTAAACAATGATCTTCTTCCTCATGATTTTCTCATTTCTTTCAGTTTATTTCTCTTCCTTAGAATTTCCTCCAGGCCTTTTCTGCCGTCCTCATGGAGACTTAATTAAAAATTCATCTTTTCTAGGAACATCTCCAATATCATGCCACCTGAATAGTAAATTTCAAACTAATTACTCCCATCTTGATCATGTACAGCATTTTTCCTTCAGGCCATTGGTATTCCTGGAGATACCCCTATCCCTGCTACCTTCCTAGCACATACATTAGTCTCCCTGATCTTGATTCATAAGGAATGGTCATCTTCCCTGGACTAGCAGGATGGGATCAGTGTGAGGGACACTGGGAAGAATCTTGAAGTTCAGGCGACCTCTCCACTCCCACTGGAAAATTGACAGACAAGATCTGGAGATTATTATCCTCTATAGATGACACCAAGAGTTCACTGCAGACTCTTCACCTCCACGATGCCCCCATGTGCTCTGGGCTTTCTCCTTATTCCCTGTTTGCCTACAACGCTGATAAGTCTTGCACACAGTATCTCAAGATTTGTGAAACATTCTTCCCATATTCTTTAACACGTATCACTTAGTTGCCTGCTTTGGTTACTTTAATAACTGAGAATTTCCAACCTTCATTTCTGGTTATACAGTTAATGACTCAAGTCTTTCCTAGTGCCATCTTGAAGATTGGCACCCTCAGGAAACCCTTGAAACCCTCAGGATATGAACATGGAAATTGTTACAAAACCAGAAGACAAGATTACCCAACCACAGTTTTACAGCCATAATCACTTAACCCAGTGCCCCTTTTGCTCTTCGAGAAGTCAATATAACTAGCCTCAGCAACTTAGTGAGACCCTGTCTCAAGATAAAAGATAAAAAGGACTGAGGATGGGGTTTAATGGTAAAGCACAGTCTATGCAAAAGTATTGAATTACTATCGATCTCTCGTTTTCTTTTTGTTCACTGTTCTTACTCCATGCCTAATTACAAAAACCATTTGTCATAATTCTTGATAAAAATATATCTACAAATAACATGTTACTTCACACTATGGAATGAGATATGTTAATGCAGCTGATGCTAAGTGTGAGGCACTGTGCTCTCCATACAAGGAAGGAATAGAAACATGATTCTGGCATGGATTGTCTCCCTCCATTGCTTTGAAGCTGCATATAGAAGGGAAGGGGGGTAGATATGAATTTCTACAACAGAAGGTAGTGATGAATGACATGAAAAAGACAAAATGCTGCTGTGAGAAGTCATAGAAAGAGGAGGTCTTTTCCAGCTGAGAACATCAGGAGATATTTCTCAGAAATGTATTTTGAACCTTGTATGTTAGGATTAATAAGACAGAGACATTTGTAGGTGGGAAATAAGTATTCCACAGTGGAGAAACACAGAATCATTCTTTCCATACACATTGAGTACCTACTATGTGCTAGTGGCAGAGATGAAGAAACAATATATCAAATGAGTCTTACATCAAACTGTAAATAATTCAATTTGATTGGAGCTATGGGTTGAGTGAAATCTTGATGGGAAATAAGAGGTAAAAGTGTGAATGTGTAAAACAAGATTCTCAAAATAATAAATAAGGCACTTATTGGTTTAGTCCTTTACAGGGTGTATTTTCTTGGCACTCAGTGAACTTTTAGTTTAGACTTTGTCTTCTAAGTATATGGATAGGGAAAATATAATAAAAATTGCTCAATGGAGCATAAATACTAATTATCTGTCTACTCTTGACTAGCTTACAAATGGGTTAGATTTATTGATCATACGTATTCACTTTATGTTGAAGTGTTTTAGTTAATGTTTTATTCTAGTTTTATTATTTTGTGCTCCACAAATCTATTAAAACTTTGATTAAATAGCATTAAATGAATATTACATTTCATAGGCTATCAGTTTGCTTGCCATATCAGAGAAATTCAAAATAACGGTGGCATAGATTACTAAAAAATTATTTCTCCTTCATGCAAAAGTTGGGATAAGTTGTCCAGAGCTGGCAGGAGATGGATCATCACTAGGGATTAAGACTCCTTTTATCTTGTTATCCTACATCCTCATCACAAATCTGCCCTCTCATGTTCAAGGTCACTGCTCTGGTTACCAGCAACAAACCAGGATTTGAACCAGCGTGATGGGAAAAAGTGAAAGTCGGGGTATATTTTTACTGTATAAGGACATGATAGTGCACATATCACTTCTGGTTTTATTCCTTTATTTCAAAGTTAGTCACATGGTTACCATCAGCTGCCATAAAATAGTCTGTCTGAATGTCCATTAACCAACTAAAATGTGGCACCTATTACTAATGAACAAAAGTGTGGATTGGGATATTTGGCAGGAGTTAATGTTTTCTGTCAAAATTATCTGTTCAGGTTATAAGCAAGTCATTTCATTGATGCAATTAAATTCCATCCTCAATTTGTCACTACTTTTTTTTTTTTTAATTTGGAGAAAACAAAGAGAAATACCACCTAGAAACCCATTGTTGGAATCTATTCCAAGGGAAATTTGGGAAATTAATGAGTAACAATGACTAAATCATATATAACTAAAATGCTGTAGTTGATCAACTGTTGAGACGAGAAGATGGAATTCAATTTCAATTTCAATATTCAATTTCATAGAGAAAGAAAATCCCTAAGACTACATCAGAGGACCCCCTAAGATTAGGGAAATCAAGGAAGACAGGTGAGATAAAATCAGCAGTTTTCACACTTAACGCTACAGTTTTTTTTTAGACCCAGACATTCATGTGTTTATGAAGATAGGTAGATGTTCAAAAGAAAGAACAGAATTATATTTGAAAAAAAGAACAATAGCTATCAATTTAGAAGCCTGGATTCATATTTCTGTCTTTAGTTATTTACTTATATGATCATGAACAAAGTGTTAACTGTCCAGGGTCTTACCTGTAAATTAATTCAACATCCCCAACAGGTCAAGCCTTTGAAACTATTCTGTGTTGAATGACTTCTAGATATGTGGGGTAAATTCTGCAAGGACCTCCTGGTCTCTTAGGTTGGGGTTGAGATTGGTACAGTCTAGTGGACAAGTCATTGCAACATTCTAATCAATGCAACAACAGAAGGTGACAAGTGCTTGAGGAACACACTTAGAAGAGGTTCTGAATTCAGAATGGAAACATCAGATTTAGTGAATGAAAAATTCTAGATAATAATTTTATTAACTAAAACCAAAGTCTAATACTATATTAGAATTAGCAAATTACAAGGGCAATAAAGTGTTTAATTAAGGAAAGATAGATTAGAATCGTGCTCTTTCCATATAAAATATTTGTTACAAATCAGTATATGCTGGGTACTCAACAGAGATCAAAACAGACAGGACTCCTGCCCTCAAAAATCCTGCATCATACAACATTGGCATACAGAATCCAGAACCTAGGGTTTTGAGAGTTGACATAGAATGTTACATAATTTGGTCATGATCTCCTGAGATACAAAAGTTATGTATCCACAGAGCTAGGGACACAGTTATCTTTTATTTTTATTTTTTGGAAAGTAACAGATATAAGGAAAAGAGACTTGGAGAATTGTCAAAGTTTGCAAGTCATAAAATTTTGATTGCATATTTCCCTAAGAAATACATGATACATGACCAGAGTCCTCAGATTATATGGACAATCAAGCAATGCAAGACACTCCTAAAGAGAGCTCTGTCTAAATGTGCTTTAGTCATAAACCCTATTGCCAAGACTATGGGGGAGATGGATCTATTGGCTTTCTTTTCTTTATATTTGCATTGCTAAAGCATCTAAGATTTATTTTCTACCTTATTAACCAACTTACAAATATACACTGTAGCAAATTTGGAAAGAAAAACAAGAATAAGGAAAAAAAAGTCATGTAAAACCACCAACAATTTCATCACCCACTGATAATATCATTTTTTATACATTCAGAATTTTTCTAAGTATTGCATAAGAATAGTTACATTTCTAATCTATTCTTGCTGGCTTTTACCAAGTAGTTTCTTTAAATAAAATATTTTATACTACAGAATTTCTATGACACCATTTAATTTTAGACCTTGTGTGCCAAAAAGAATGATGAGAACAGAATCTCTCACATTTGCTCAGTGATAGTTTCCAAGCTGGAAATCAAAGACTCCCTGAACTCCCTTTATAAATTTTTTGTAAAATAATTTCAAGCTTACATAGATGTCATAATAATACACAGATTTCTTATATACTTTACCTAAAATTCACCAAGTTTAGTACCAGTACTTATTATTGCTCTCTTCTCTCTGTGTATGAGAGTGTGTACATACATGTATATATAACACATATAAATATATATACAATAATCTGTGGTTTAAAGTTTAATTTTTCAGAGGTATTTGAGAGTGGGTTGGGTGTATCATGCCCCTTTATCCTTTAACAGTTCAGCATATATTTCTAAGGAAAAAGTTTACCCAATAATGTTACTATAGTGCTATTTTCAAATTCAGGAAATTAGCATTGATGCACAATTTTTATCTTCTCTATAGTTCATATTCTACTGTCTTCAGTTAGCCAGCTCTTATAACATCTTTTCTCCTATAAGAAGAGATTCATTCCAGGACCACATGTTCCATTTTTTCCTCATTTCTTTAGTTTTGTTTTTTTTTTTTTTTTGTTGTTGTTGTTGTTGTTGTTTTTTTCACTCTGAAATAGATGTATTCCTCTTTTATTATGTGGACATTGTGGAGAACACTGGTCAGTTATTTTATAGAATGAGTCTCAAAATGGATTTGTCTGACCCTGCTAATTTTAATAAGTAGGTGCTAATTAATACCTACTGGGATAAAATAAAAGATAAAGATATTCCTGACAGCATGAGGAAACAAGACAAATAGAGTGAGAGACCATGTGTCACAGATGAGGAGATGAAAGAAGTTCAGTGTGACCTGCTTATCATTGTTTGTGGAGTTAAAGGGCCAAGGGAGAAAACAGTGAGACCAGAGGGGTAATCCAGAGTCAGGTCTCCAAGGTTTAGAATGTGAACTTGATTCTGAAGGCAGTGGGAATCACTGAGTAATGTCAGTTCAGGTTGCAATAATTTTTATTTCTGAGAAACATAATGCCTTAAACAGTTTAGTGCATAAATCTGATGGAGGGCAGAGAATATGGTTAAAATTATCGTGAGCTGGACTGAAAATCAGTGTGAAAAAATGGATAATAATGAGAGAAATGTAGTCGAAAATTGAAAAAAAAAGTCTGGCAATTTGGTGTAAAGAGTGAGGAATAGAGGGCTGGTGTGACAGCTGGAATTCTGTTGTTCATGCTGAATGTCAACTGCATAATCCACTAAGACTGGGAACACAGGGGAAGCAGCTCTACAGAGGAAGAGGCTGGAAGCTGTTTTAGAGAAGGTTCATTTGAGGTGTCTGTGGGACATCCAAGGGGAGCCGCTGTCCACCAGGATCTTATGAGAGAGAATTGTGCCAGAGATACAGAGTTAGGCATCATCAATTCACAGGCAGTTACTGCAGCCTGGATCTGCAAAAGATTCCCCCTGAGAGAGAGGCCTGTTTGGAGAAGGGGATCAAGGGCAGCCAGGCAGAACAGCAGGACTGGGTAGCAGTATTGATGGTCCAGCTGAGGTTGAAGAACCATGGATTTATGGACAGCAATAGACGACAGGTGACTTTTCCCATAGTATTCTAGTTCCAGTATGTGAAAGGTGAACCAGGCAGATCAAGTGCTCTAGGGCTGGATGTATCCAGGTACTTGATAGACAGCAACAAAGGAAAGGAGTTCAGATTATTGACAAGTAAGCAATTGAAATGATAGATGACAGATTCTGAGTTGCACAAGAGGTAAAGAGGCTAGAGCCTGAAAGATGAATGTCAGGGCCCAGAAGTCCTCATGAATTAAACAATAGAGGCAGTAGCTGTATGAATGGTCATCAGAGATGGGAATGTTTTTAGTATCAGAATTTCTTAAGTGTGCTTTTGAGTAATGACCAGTTCAAGGATAGTTGGCAGCTGGTGGCTATGGTAGAGTGAGGTGCAAATGTTCGAGATTAAGGAGAACAAGTTGGTGCTGTGGTTTGGCCATGGTTTGTTTTCTCCAAAACTCATACTGAAATTTGATCTTCAGCATACTGATGTTGAGAGGTGGTAGAACCTCTGATGTAGAGATGTTTGGGTCATGAGGGTGCTACCCTCACAAAGGGATTAATACCACTCTTGTCGGAATGGATTAATTCTTATGGGAATGAGTGAGTTTTCTTGATTAGTTAACACTGGAGCTGTTTGTTATAAAGCAGGGATGTCTCCTTTGTTTCTTCTACATGTGCTACTTGCCCTTCCATTTTTCTGCCATGTTATAATGCAGTACAAGGACCTCCCCAGATGTGACTTTAATTTCCAGCCTCCAGAACCACAGCTAAACAAACCTCTATTCTTTAAAACTCTGGGTATCCTATTATAGCAACAGAAGACAGATTTAGACAAATGTATAAGACAATCAAACCTCAAACATGCTTTTTCATGAGCAATGAAAATATATGAATGATGATGGTCTTGAGATAAAAAGTAAGACTACAAGCAAGGTATCAAAGACTTCAGTGAGGAATGGAAAGGGGAGGAGGGAGTGATATTGCAGGAGAGATGAGGAGTGAATGTGTGGAATTAGATCTAAAGAGGGGAAAGTTGCTGGTTTATTCTCCAGTGTGGCTTCCCTAAATGTGGGGTAATGATGTATTTCCATTTGGTGGGTTGTAAGACCTGAGTCAGGTTCATTATGGAATCACAGTGACCTCGACAAAAGTGATGACCCCTTTGGAGAAGTGATTCCCGCTGGGATTTAGGGTTCCCAGGAAAAAAACTGTTGTATAAGAAAAAGAGACTAAGAACAATGAAAGGCTGAGCATCAAGAAACTCATCATGAAGAATAAAGAAGGATTACAATTTAATTTAAGAATAATAGAGATGAAATGAGGTCCACAAGGGTATTTCTTACTTTTCTCATTGACATTTTATTAATGGAGACAGAAATAATAAGATTCATAATGTCAGAAAAAAAGAGATAATAAAAATGAGATTACTAAATACTTCAATAAAATGACTAAATTTCAAAATACTTATTTGTGTGTTTGTATGGCTAGGGAATAATTAAAAAACAGAAGTGGTAGGAAAAGAAGCAGCAACCAAATTGTGTTCAGCCAATGTTGTGGTTTGGATATGGGGTGTCCTCCAAAAGCCCCCGTGCTAATGCAGGAACACACAAAAGTAAAATGGCTCAGTTATGAGAGCTGTAACCTAATCAGTCCATCCTAGTTTGAATGGACTAAGTGGGTGATACCTGTAAGCAAGTGGGGAATGACTGGAGGAGATAGGTCACTGGGGAGGGGGTGTGTCTACAAGGGTTCATCTTTCTTGCAACCCCTTGCCCTTTGTCTGCTTCCCATCTGCCATGAGCAGAGCAGCACTCCTCTACCACACCCTTCCACCATGATGTTCTGCCTCACCTTGGGCCTAGAGCAATGGCGTCAGCCCACCATGGACTAAACCTCTGAAATCATGAGTCAAAATAAACTTTTCCTCTTCTAATTTGTTCTTGTTGAGTATTTTGGTCACAGAATGGAAACCTAACTAACAGCCAATAAAGATGGGAAAATAGAAGATCTAAAACCTTCCATTCATATATAGCTATTCAAATTTTAATTGAATTATCCTTAAAAGTCAGTTCTTTGTAGCAACACATTTCAAATATGCAGTGGTTTCATGTAGCCATTGCTACCATATTGAACAGTACAGATATGGGACATTTCTGTCATGCAGAGTAATGTTGAACAGCATTGTTCTGCAAGAGAATTCTAAGTTGGAAAGTGTGGGTGGCCCCAGTATTCCTGGTGTAAGGATTCCTGGAAACTTCATTGTTCTATGGACTCTAGAGGCAAGAGGTGGGAAGGCTGCAGAGTTTCTCATCTCATCCAAATTAGCCTAAAAGGTCAAGTGTTTTTTGCTTGTGAGAGTGGAGCAAATACAGTCATGTGCCTCATGGCAATGATTCAGTGAATGATGGGCTGCATACCCAATGGTCCCATAAAACTTTAGTATCTAGTGATATCATAGCCATTTTAGTCCATATAAGTATACTCTGTGATATTTGTACAACCACAAAATTGGCTAATACTGAATTTCTCAAAGTATCCCCATAGTTAAGCAATGCACAACTTTGCCAGCATAAGTTAACTAACTTTATATATGCCTTGAGTATGTCATCTAGCATCTCCAGTTTTCAGACTTACCTATCTAAATTGGGTAGAAAAATAGAGTACAATAATAAGGATTACATTTTAAATATTTTATAAAATTATTACTAATAAACACAGCCCTGTGTAAACATTAGGAATAATCATGATGATATCAGGGAAATAAGCCTAAAGGGATTTCAGCAATCCTCTTTTCCAGTTCATGAAATTCAGTGTCCCACCAAATCACTACAGAAATGGAAAAAAAAAAAAAGACTAAATTCTTTTTTGAAAGTTAGGCAAAATTAACATTTAGTGTACTTAAATTTAAAAGTTTTAGTTTTACCCATCATTCACATAAGCAAGTAGCATATACTATATTTTTTTTCCTTTTATAACATTGTGCAGGGGATTAAACTCAGGGCTTCATGCATATGCTCTTTCTCTGAACTACATCTTCAAACCTTTTTTAAATATTATTTTGAGACAGTCTTTCTAAATTGTCCATGTTGGCCTCAGCAGTAAAGATTACAACACGTGCAGCTGGTATATGTTTCTTTTTCTTCTCCTCCTCCTCATTCTCCTTCTCCTCCTTTTTCATTGTTACAGTGACTTCTTTATTGATTCATGAACTTTTTTAACCACTCCCCCCAACACAAATAAAATTTTTTTCTATCCCAATTAAATATCAATATTTTGATGTATAAAGTAATGGTAGATAAAACATTAAGCAAAAATGAACATCAATGCATTCAATCAAGAAATGTGGATAGTGGTTTAGTTCCTTCTTGTGACTATGAGGAACTGACCAAAGGGGTCAGAGGGATTGGGAGCAGAAAGGGAGAGAACAATGAGATCCAGATGATATTTGGAGAAGACAAGTTTTACATGCTACAATTGTGTTCCCAGTAGGATGTATTTACCTACTCCTAAACAGAGATGAATAAAAGTTGTGTGCATATTTGTCAGAAAGCTGCGCATGTGGGCAGATAAACTTTATAAGACTTATAAACATTGAAAAGAGTAGTAGGATGATTTCATTTAAGGAAATGTTTATTGAGACATTATTATACTCTGCTACACAGCATCTCCTTCCTGTAGGTAATGATTCAACTTTCAATGCAGCTGAGAAGATCTCCTATAATTGAGATGAAGAAAATTAGCTCTTAGGACTGGAGATATGGCTCAATTGGTAGAGTACTTGTCTCATAAGCACAAGGCACTGGGTTCAATCCCCAGCCCCACCATTTAAAAAAAAGGAAAAAAAAAAAAAAAAAAAAGAAAAAGAAAGCACTTAAAATGTTTAAAAAGAGCATATGAGGAATCAAGACATGGTATAAAAGACTGTGCAGCCAGATAAATGTGTAGAACTCTTCTTAGACAAAAGTCTAAAGGCAGAAAGACAATTTCAGAGTTGGAGCATTTGGTGTGTTGAGAAAGCTAACTTCCACGTGAAAAGTCTAAATTCATACTCAAGGGTCTGGAGCAATTGAACATCCAAATGAAAAAAAAATAACCTTACTCTAAACTTCATACCATATTCACAAATTAAGTCAACATGGATTGTAGACTCACAGGTAAAACTTAAACCTCTAAAACTCTGAGATGCAAAAACAGGGAAAAGTCTTTGAAAAGTAGGGCTAGGTAGCAAGTTCTTACATTTGACACAAAAAACATGATACATAAAAAGAAAATTGATATCTGGATCTATACCAAAATTTAAAACTTTTGCTCTCTGGAAGACCCTATTAAGAAATAAAAATACAAGCTATAGATGAGGAGGAAGAATTTGAAAAACACACAGACAACAAAAAACTAGTACCCAGAAGACATAAAGATCTCCCAAACTCAGCAGCTAAAAAACTAACAGTCCATTTAGAAATAGGGCAAAATACATGAAGTGGCATTTTACACTAAAGAGAATAGATAGATGACAATTTACAAGCACATGAAAAGTTGTTCACCAATGATGATGAAGGAAGTTCAAATTAAAATCAGTGAGATAAAACCACACACTATTAAAAGGCTAAAATTTAAAAATAGTCACAATGCTCAATGCCAGGTGTTGGCAAACATGTATAAAAACTGATGAGAATGTAAAATGGTAGAACCACTCTGGAAAACATTAGCTTCTTATAAAACTAAACATGCAACTACCATGCAATCAAGCAATTTGAATCTTAAGCATTTATATCAGACAAAAGAAAGTTTATGTTATGTTCCCATAAAATCCTGTATATGAATGTTCATGGTACCTTGACTTAAATTATCCAGAAACTGGAAACAACCCAGGGATCCTCCAACAGATGAAAAAACAAACTGGTATGTACATATTGTCATGGTAACAATAATTCCCACCCAAATGTCCACATCATAATCCCTACAACATATGAGTGTGTTAAATTACATGGCCGGAGGCAAATTAGGGTTGCAGATCAGCTGACCTGGAGATGGGGGAGATTATACTAGATTTTCTAGATGTCCTTAGAAATGGAAGGGGCAAAAAATATTTGGAGTGATGTGATATAATAAAAAAGATTTAATTTATTTTGGCTGGATTTAAAGATGAAGTAAGAGGCCATGAACCATGAACCAGCTTCTAGAAGTTAGAAAAGGCAAGGAAATAAATTGATTCTCGCTGGAGCCTCCAGAAAGGGACAACATGTCACCCAGTGACACATGTACAAAATATGTTGGTTTAAGCCACTAAATTAGTGGAAATTTATTAAAATAGTGATAGAAAGCTGATACACATACCATGGCAAGCTACTTAGCAACAGAAGAATGCATACAAGTTATGCTGAGTGAAGAAACCAGCCCTGAAAGGTTACATACCATTTGATTTAATGTAGATAACATTTTAGAATTTTAGGGTAATGGGTATGTACAGTTAGTATCTTGACTGCAGTGGTGCATACATGAACCTAAATAGACAAAAAGGTTGTACACAACTTAATACACATACAAACATATAAGACTGTAAATCTAGATAAGGTGGGTGAATTATATCATTTCAATATTCTTCAATAGTTTTGCATGTTACTACTGGGGAAAAGAAGGCAACATGTACAAGAGATCTCTATTTTTTCTTACAATTGAATATGAAAAAAATCTCAATTAAAAATGTTGTAGAAAACTGTTATCTTTGCTACTTATGATAGCCATGACTAAAACCTAGAGAGTAGAGAGAGTAGAAGCGAGGCTATTTAATCCTTTGTACATGAGGTACTTAGCAACATCTTCCATTATCATCTTTAAAGGCTCTTCATTAATGATGATGGTAGGTCTGAGTGTATTTTATGGCAGGGAACTTTAACCTATTTTTTTGGATTTAGAGGATGCTTAATTCACCTGGAAGCTATATACAATATTACATGTGTGTGTGCATCTTTCTGACTTTTGTTTTTTGTTTTGGTTTGGTTTTTATACCAGATATTGAACCCAGGGCACTTGATCACTGAGCCAAATCCCCAGCCCTTTTAAATTTTTTTTAAATTTTGAGACAGGATCTCACTAACATGCTGGGGCTGGCTTTGAACTTGCAATCCTCCTGCGTGAGCCTCCCTAGCTGCTGAGATTACAGGCATGCACCACCATGCCTAGTTGTTATGTGCATCATTCTGAAGAGAGAATCTCATGACTTTTGAAAATGTTTCATTAGCTTCTCAAAAAAAAAAAGTTCAAGACACACTCTATGAATTTAAAAAGTATTTTCTTTTGGGGTGATTTTAAATAAAGCTATGCACAATTGAAAATACTTTAAGATGAAAAAAATGTCTGTCTGATATTTAATATAATGGGCTCTGGAGTCAGACTTCTGCATTTCAAACACCAGATCTGTCATGTATTAGATATGTGATCTTCAGCAAGGTTCTTATATTTTCTAACCAGCAGTGAAATAGAAAACATACTGGTTCCCACTTCATAGGTTCTTAGTCAGCTATTTCGCTGCTCTGACTAAATGATCCGACCAGCACAATTACAGAGGAATAAAGGTTTATTTGAGGGCTCACGGTTTCAGAGGTCTTAATCCACAGAAGACCACCTCCATTCCTTGGGGCTGAAGGTGAGACAGAATATCATGGTGGAGGTGTGACAGAGGGAAGGAGCTCACATTATCAGGAAGTAGAGAGAGAGGGTCTCCACTCAACAGATAAAAATATATAGCCAAAGTCACGCCCTAATCCCCACCTCCTCCAGCCACACCCTATTGCTTGGTTACCACTCAATTAATCCCTATTAAGGGATTAAATCACTGATTGGGTTAAGACTCTTACAAAACAATCATTTCTCCTCTGAACCTTCCTGCATTGTCTCACATGTGAGCTTTTGGGGGACACCGCATACCATAACAATAGATTATTGTAAATTTCAAATGAAGTAGTGTATATAATTCATTTAGCATAGTACCTGACACATGGTAAACATAACTAATAGTTCTCATCTTTATCTTTACTGCTGTATTTAAAATAGAACTAAAGATTCTATTATTTTTAGTTATTTACTTACATTTGTGGTTCTGAAGATGGAAGGGCTTTGCACAAGCTGCCACTGAGCTATACCCACGGTCTGGTTTTTTTAATTTATTTTTTTAAGGAAATTTTTAAAATATTAAGCTAAAGGGCACATGATTTAGTAGAAGGAGCATCACTGGCCACAGACTTGTTCTACCTTCAACTTGGTAAGCAAATAAGTTACACATATCATAGCCTCTTGGATCCTCCACCCACCAAATAAGAGGACTGAAATTTGACCTTTAAAGTGATTCTGTGTATGCACCAGGAACAAGATGTGTAAATTCATTCAACAAGCATTTATGGGAGTCCCTTATATGACTCTTAAGTTGGATTTCACAGAAGCAGACACTGAGAAAGTGTTTATTCAGGAGTACCCAAGAAAAACTTGGGGGAAGGAAGAAATGGGATAGGGAAGGGAAGATGTCAAGCAAAGACCCAAAGGGGATAGATTAAGTTAATCCTGCACAGAGCTCAGAAGACAGACACCCCCAGCATCACCTCTGCCTGGGTTATTTGTACCCCCATACCTATTGATCATGGTTTAAGAGCAGTTCATATTTACTGCTTGCTCTTGGTGTGAGTTATTTGAGAAATCCTGGCCATGAAGAGCAATCCTTTGGTAAAAAGATGTCAAGTGTTGGCTTTTGGGGAGTGAAAGCACACAGAGAGGTGCTGTGCGTGAAACTGGAAAAGGGACCCAAGGAAACACTGCCAGCACACTGACAGCATCTGCAGGATAGAACTTCCTCTGCCTAAACAGGACTTAACACTGTAGTAGGAACAGCAGAAAAATAGCCACCTAATTAGAAAGAAGTAAACACACAGAGTGCTGCTAAAGACCACATTGAATAGCTCCTTAGTTCTGCATGGGATAGTGCCTTAATTCCACATAAGAGCATCCTAATTCAGCTTTGGGTACAGGCAGGGGCTTGCAGAGGGCTTTCAGAAGCCAATGAAGGAACAGAAGGAATTAACCAAATAGAGATGTGGTGATAGGTAAGAGTGGTCCTGCCAACTAGAGAACATGACATTCAAGAAATTAAAATAAACCCAGTATAACTTGCTCAAAAGAAGAAGGACTGGTTAGAGATGAGTCTGGAAGGTAAGCGGAAGCCAGACTGTGAAGTGAATCATATGAGTTAAGTTTTAGGGTCTAAGGTCTAACACAGTTTGGGTAAAGACAACTGAGAAAAACATCCAAATTTCTTCCTATTTGGTGGAATGATAATGTAGTTTCATGAACATCCCCAGGTTATAGATAAAGGAGCTGCCTATGAACATACAATCATTTTTTAAAGCATTAAAGTTAAGTAGGTTTAAAGTTTTTTGTTTTTTTTTTTTCTTAAATTTTCTTGCAAGTTGGATGGTAAAGGAAAGTTTATATAGAGGCTAAAATAACTAAAAATGTCTATAATTTCACTTAAAAAGAATGAAAACTAAACATAAAGCTTCCACAGTTGATTATGTTAATAATGCTAGGGATTTTTCTCCTTTGCTGTCCAGAGTAGTCTAACATCTATTGAATTAAATCTGTAGATTCTGGTTTAGATTTGTTCTGAAACAGCCTGTTCTAGCACAATTTAATTTCATGGTCAAATGAGGATAATTAGTCTAAAAAGCTTTCAGCCATGAGCTTCTTGTGATTTTTTAAAGTTGAAAATGTAGCCACTTCTAAACCTGTTCTGAGTTTTTTAGGTGTATATACAAGAAGGTTTTTGCCTGTGTTCACTCTGACTGGAGTTTTTCTCTTTAGTTGGAAAAGTTAGAGAGTTCCTTCTAAAAAACAGATTAACCTGGGATATTTCCATTGATTTTGGTCACTCTTCAAAGGTGAAATGATTAGGTTATGAGAGTTTTATCCTGATCAGTGGATTAATTTGTAGGCAGGTAGGATGTGACCAGAGAAATTAGGTCATTAGGGGTGTGATTTGGGGGTATATATTATGACCCTGTTGGAGTATTCTCTTTGCTTCCTGGTTGCCATGTCCACCATACCCTTACACCATGAGGTTCTGCCTCACCTTGGACCCACAGCTATGGAGTGAGCCAACTATGGACTGAAATTTTGAAACCATGAGCCAAAATAAACTTTTTCTCCTCTACATTGTTGTCTGATCTTTGTTCACAGCAATAAAAAAGATGACTAAAACACATGCCTTGCTCAAAATGTGATGTATCCCTTGTCTTTTTCAAGGTTCATTGTCAGACTTTTAAATAACAAATTTGATATTTATGCCATTTATTACAGAAGTATTATAATTGCTTTGCATACTTAACAAGCCAATACCCCCAACTATGGTTATTTCTTGCCATCCCAGAGATCTTATCTCAAGATCATGATTTAGTACTTTGGGTAGGATTTGAAAAATAAGTGTCTACAACAAAACTACGACACTGTGGACCCAGTATCAAAGTGAGTTTTGGTGGGGACAAATCATATTCAAATCATAGCAAGGTAAAATTTCCTTTTTCTCTTTTGAATTTAACTTAAATTTTTCTGATAAAGCTCTAATCACTAGAACCCAGAAAGGAAGCTATAATCTAAAGACCCTTTCATTATCTTCTCATAGTGAAACCAAGACAAGAAGAAAGAGAATAGACACAGATTATTGTGTTCTGTTTTGTCTCCTCCCTTAGGATAGTTCAGCATTTAAATTCTTTAAATAAGGCAGAGCATTTGATTAGGTTTTTTTTTCTTAAAGAATTTCACATGATACAGTTGTTTGGTTACATTATTCTGCTTCCTTTCTCTGGGGTTATAGTATTTTAATTGCTGTTTTAATCCTGTGTTTTACATAAAACATCCATAATTCCCTTGGTGGATAGAACCCATAGAAGTAAAAAGTGTATTATTATGCATTTCCCAGTTTGTTAGTGCTTTGATAGATTTCTTAATTCACCCTTCAAAATAAAATTGCTATATACATTGTGTTCTTTTTACAACATTACTATCATGGGTAGGAGGAATATTTTAGGGTAGAATAAACAGTAATTGGCAAGGAGCTACAACACTGATTTGTACAAGCTTTGTGTCCGGCCCATTCTGAGGATGCTATTAGAATAATGGGTGAAATGAAGGGAGTACTAATTTGCTAAAATTTACTTGGGGAAAAGATCAAAGTGACATTAGAGCTTTGGAGACAGTACCCTGGGAAATTACCCAGGATGCTTGCTAGCCAGTTGAAATAAGTGCACAAGCTATAAGGAGCCACAGCATGAGATTGGGGCAGAAGAGGCCCAAGATGCTGAAAGAGAATAGGGTACTATCAAAACCACTAGATGGAGGTGTCTACTTATTCAGTCTGCTTAAATCCCCCATAAACTGGCTGGCATGAAATAAATTAATGCCATACTCTTTAATATCCTTCCTGTACAGAAGGGAAAATGTGCCAAATATCAAAAGCAACCTCAAGGTCGCCTCAACCATCAATTGTCTAGGGAAGGGTCCCCCGTTAGAGCTCATACTGGGATCACTGCAGTTCCTGTTTGAGAATGGCATTCCTTATTCTTGGATATAACTCAGTGGTAGAGTGTTTGACTAGCATGCATGAGGTCATGGGTTAGACCCCAGAACCAGAGAGAGAGAGGCATTCCTGTAGAAAACAAATAAAAACCAATGAATAGAGAAGATTCATTATGGAGATTAAGTTTCTTGCTAGTCATTCATATAATGTTATAAGTGATCCTGACCTTGTCATTTAAACCCCGAACACCTGCATTTTTCTATCTTTCCAATAAATAGACTAATCCTTGTTAGTCACCAATAATGATAATAACCTGTGTTTGGTTAGTCAGGCCCACATATAGAGTCAGTCTGAAAATAAGTGTATCTGAGGAGCAGCAGGAGCAGCCACAATTTCAGTGTTCAGCCAACACCAGATGGAAATTCCTTCCTTTGGTCAAAATTCTTCTAAGACCTTGGCCGACTGGTGAACTTGGCAGACCCGATTATTATAGCAATTAAGATTTTAAAGTGTGAGTCGAATCATGAGCCAACCTTGTGCCAAATGTTGGCAGACAGATATCCTGAATTTAGGTCAGGGATGTTGCTCTTTGTACCAGAGTTAATTCAATTACTTTCAGCCCCAGGCATGCTGGTTCCAACCCCAGCAGACCTGATAATCATAATAGGTCTTCTCTGGGCTGAAGAAACCTGGGGAGGCCCATCCTGTCTCAAGCCCCCATCTCTGGAGCACTGACCTCAAGGTGAGCTGGAAAGTCTGCCATTTGTTCTGACATTCAACTTCCTGGGAAACTGCCATGCTGAGACAAACATCCATGAGGGCCAAGTTTGCCTCTGCTGCATTTATTACAGAAAGATTACAGGAGGATTGATTGGTATTCTTGAAGTGGGAATATGTTTCTTTAAAGAGTAGAATTTTTTACCATAAAATTTGATTTTTAGCATTAAAAATTCTGCCTTTAACGTATTGCTACTACTACTACTACTATTGTTATTATTATTTAGATGCTCTGTTCACGGGGAAGATTCACATGTAGTTAAACCTCTTCATATAAATACATTAAAGAAAGCTATTATTATATGATCTCAAGTATGTAGCCAGAACAGTATTTATGAATGACATTAAGACAGACTAAGAAATAAACTTCAGGCTTCTGGTGTTTTCTATTAAGAATTTTAAAATCTATTTGCCCTCATTTCCCTCATGATTATAGAGGAAAATAAATAGGAAAATACATGCATTGAAAAGTTTGTTTTCTTACCCTCAGGCCTCAAAAAATAAGAACAAAAACAACAAAAGAAGCCTGGGTGATTAGAATTCATAAAGAAAGAGAGTGCAATCAATGTGTTACAACATACTGAGGTCTGGGAGACATCCCTTGTCCCCTAACTGTTGGGAAAAGTCTTTTAATTCTCTGAAACTCAGATATTCACCCCCAAAATGATGAGGTCAAAATAGAGCAAGAAGAGAGGGTAGTTTCTTCTGCAGTGCCAGCTCATTGAGTAGAGAAGCATGTGAAGGTCCACAGGGAAGAACATCTTGATGAACCAGCCACATTGGTTTTAGGGATTGGAGAAGAGAGAGAATAAAAATGCATGTATTTGCCATTCCTGAAGCAGATGTTCTCATGGCATCCTCTTCATCACCAATAATCTCTTTTTTTTAAATTTTTTTTTCAGACCTCATTTTGATTCATTGCACACAAATGGGGTATATCCTTTCTACAGTTGTACACAATGTAGATTTACACCATTCATGTAATCATACATATACATAGGGTTAAAATGTCTGTTTCATTCTCCTATCTTTCCATCCCCCATCCCCTCCCATCCCATTTTCCTCTACACCATCCAAAGTTTCTTCATTCTTCTCTCCCACCCCCATCACCCCTCCATAATACATGTTTTTCCTAAGTGTCCTAGTGAAAGAGAAATTCTGGGTTAGAGCAGTGCATCAGTTTTATAGCTGAGTAGAGTGGGTCAGAGAGACCCATTTTAAACAAGAGGTACAAATTTCATTAGCCATTAGCTTCAACCCTCCCTCATGGATCAGCGGTTGTATACCTAGCACTAAGCTGCTCTCCAAGGACCTGGAGATTAGTAAGCTGGGCACTGACCATGGAGGAGTTTATAGTACAGTGGCTCTGAAGGAATTTTTCAAAATGCAATAAATGGTGGCATTTCCAGTCTAGCCTTGGTCAGTATTAGTGAGGAGTGTGTTCTGGGTTCAATGTTGCATAACTTAAAAAATGGAAAACAAACAAACAAATAAACCAGCTTTGGAACTACACCCACCTCACTCTCTGAAGGAGACTTTCTGGCAAGGGCTATATTTGGTGACCACCCCCTTTGGGTGTGGCATTCTCAGGGGGAATTTAGTGCCCACTCAAATGGGAACAACTTTTTATTCCATAAAATGTCTTATTACTGTGCTTGTAAGTACAGAAAAACCCAAAGATGCATTTAACCAATATTCTATGGGAAGGAGAAAGTGACTATCCACTCAAAAACCACTGAAGTTGTCAATGCACATTCTGTATTTTCAATGCCCTTCACTAAATAAAATCCTAATACGGGAATATGACAGCATCTCTCTGAAGAACCCAAACTGAGGTGGACTATCATGGTTTAGTGTGATTTGAACTAATAGCCAGAAAATACACTGATGGGTCTTATGCAGTCCCTATATCATGGGATCTTAGATCTTGGCTTGTGGCCATCTGAAGCCAAAACAATCAATGGGAAAGTAAAAAATTCATTCAAACATGAGTTCAAAATTTAAATGAATGGCACCTTACCAGCATAAGGATTTGTGTGATTTCAGGTGGACCATTTAAAATGGACCCCCTCCAAAATAATAGCAACAGATCTTGCTAATATTTTAAAGTTTCTGAAGCACATTCACATACATTTTCTTTTATTTTGATGGAAGTTCCATGCCCAAACACTGAACCATCCTCATTCTGGCTTTTGTGACTTCTAGTACCATGTCTCAGGCTATGAGGAAGGGGACAGTCACACGGAGTGCCAGCTTCACCTGCCTCTGTCCCCAGCAGTCCTCACTCATCATTCCTGATGAAACATGATAGAGCCCTGGACAAAGCAGGCTTTGATTCAGGATTAAAGTCATGACTTATCTAAATAAGTCTCTTTTCTCATAGCACAGATACACTTGAAACAGAAATTCTGTTAAGATTTGTCATTTATGGATGGCATTAGAAGAAAATCACATCGAAAGTTTTTTAGAAAGATGATTTGCAGAACTGAGTGGGGTTCTGAGGCCCCAAGTTTCAGTCAAACCATCCAAAATATTCTGTTTCTTTCTCCTTTCCTTTGTCCCTTTCTCTTTTTTAAATTTCAATTTGTATTTTCTCTTTTTTTAATTTGTTCTTTTTAGATATACATGACAGTATAGTGTATTTTGATGTATACATACATGGAGTATAACTTATTCTAATCAGGATCCATTCTCATGGTTGTACATGATATGGAGTTTCACTTGTAGTGTATTCATATATGAACATAGGAAAGTTATAGCCAATTTATTCTGTCTTTCCTATTCCCATATCCCCTTCCTTCTCTTCATTCCCCTTTGTTTAATCCAATGAACTTCTCTTCTTCCTCTCCCTACCTTCCCTTGTTGTGGATTAGCATCCACTAATCAGAGAGAACATTCAGCCCTTGGATTTTAGGGACTGACTTATTTCACTTAGTATGATATTCTTCACCTCCATTTATTTACTGACAAATGCCATAATTTGATTCTTCTTTATGGCTAAGTAATATCCTATTGTGTGTATATACCACATTTTCTTCATCTGTTCATCTGTTGAAGTGCACCTAGGTTGGTTCCACAGTTAAACTGTTATGAATTGAGTTGCTGCAAACATCGAAGTGACCACAAAACTATAGTACTATGATTTTAAGTCCTTTGGGTATAAACCAAGGAGTGGTATAATGAGTCAAATGGTGGTTCCATTCCAAGTTTTTGAAGGAATTACCAAACTGCTTTCCAGAGTGATTGCACCAATTTGCAGTCCCACTAGCAATGTATGAATATACCCTTTTCCCCACATCCACACCAACCTTTATTGTTGCTTGTATTCTTGATAATTGCCATTCTGACTGGAGTGAGAATATCAGTGTGGTTTTGATTTGCATTTCTCTAGTTGTTAGAGATATTGAACATTTTTTTCATATATTTGTTGGCCATTCATATTTCTTCTATGAAGTGCCCGTTCAGCTCCTTTGCCCATTTATTGATTGGGTTATTTGTTTTATTGGTGTTAAGTTTTTTTTTTTTTTTTTTTTTTTTTTGAGTTCTTTGTATATCCTGGGGATTAATGCTCTATCTGAGGTGCAGGTGGTAAAAAATTTTTTTCCCATTCTGTAGACCCTCTGTTCACATTACTGATTGTTTCCTTTGCTGTGAAGGAGCCTTTTAGTTTGATACCATCCCATTTATTGATTCTTGATTTTACTTCTTGAGTGCTAGGGCCCCTTCCTATCCATATAGTGCAGCTAATTCATCAGAAATGCCCAATTTCTCCTTCATCTGATCTCAGACTCTGGATTTGCTCCATTCTAACATTCTTTGTCTCAACTCCCAAGTGTATTTGATATGACTCAGAGGCAGAGTGGTCAGAGTGGTTTGGACTGAATTAAAGAATGGGAGCACAAAGGAATCCTTATACTCTTTGGATCTAATGAATTTCCCTGGTGCAAACTCAATATTAAATTTAGAGTGCAGCCAAAATAATGTTTCTTCAAGGAATAACAGAAAGATATCAGATTTTAAAGAGACTACTAATTGAATGGCCTACCTGACTGGGGAGATTTTAATAAACATTTGTTTTCTGTGGCTTCAAAACCAAGGCTGCCAGAGCACCAGAAAGAGGAGAACTATGGAATGACTCCTAGGAACTGTAGCCCTTATTGAAAATACCCTAGATTGACTAATTTAGTTTTTCGTAGTTAAAGACTTACCTATCTTCCCTGACACGTGAGAGGCACTTGCTTGGTTAAGTAAATCTTTAACCAGTACCTCCAAGGAAATGATTATTTCAAAAAGACAAATTAGTGGTGACTGGTGTTCTGCACATAGCCCAATAGTGTTTTCTGGAATTTTATTGATTTAAGCATTTGCTTGTTGCATTTAAAAAGTTTCAACTTTAAACATCACTTACATTGTATCTTTCCTAATATCCACTTTACAATTTTTCCTCACCCTTTTATATTGTTTCTTTTCTGGGTCAAATTCCCATAAGACAAAGTGCCCTTCAAATTTCACTCCACTGAGCCCGTCCTCCATCCAGTTCAGGACAGTAAATATTTAATTTCTCAGAAAGGCACTGTTTTGTCAATAAATTTTGACTTTATCCCTGAAAGAGAGAAGGATCCAGATTAATGACTGCACAGATGTCTAAATGCATTGAGCAGAATGGTGTGGTGGGCAGAGAATCTGCATAAGGCTCTGGAGATCTGAGTTCTAGGTCCGGTGCTTCTTGTGTTTACTAATCTTATTGGTCCTCAGTTTTCTCAGTTACAAAGCCAGTAGGAGGCCTGACAAACTTTTTAAGGTCATCCTTGGAAAAAGCTTCATGAATTTATTATGATGGATTTTTAGATCCTAAAATAATATTTTCCTCTCATTGTGGGTTGGAATGATACCATACCTGAAAAGAGTAAATGCAACTCACTTCATTGTATTTAAACATTAATTTTTATTTTCTCTCTCGCTATCCCCTCCCCAACCCACACGTACCCCTCACTGCTCCTACCACCCCCACCACCCTCTAAAATAACAAAAATCTCTTTTCATGCCAAATTATATGTAGACATCTGTTTCAGAAAGTTTTAAACTAGGGGAAAAAACATTTTTTTATAATCTTTATCTGTTCATTTATGAAAGATTTCTAGTCACTCATTTGAAATGTTTAGCTGAATTACTTGGCTTCCTATCACCGATGGTGGGTAGCCAAAACAATTACTTGGATCCACAGCAGCAATAAACTCATCTGAGTTTTGCATCTAAATGTCTCCAAAATAATTGTTCACAGGTAAATGAGGAAAAGGCCTTGCCTTCTTATGAGCCACCATTTTTCTAACCTCAGATTTATTGTGTCTCTTACATTCTGGGGTTCTAGTCTAAGTTCCTTGAGCAAGGATTTGCTAAATTAAAATGAACCCCAATTTCATTTTTATTTGTAAAAAATAATTCACACCACATATAAGAAAACAGGATGCATAAAAATCAGAATTGCCACGTGAAGTACTGACGTTAGTTTGGTCATTTTTGTGGAGAAGAAATGGTACCATGGTGTTTAAAGCTCAGAGTTCACTGCGAGTCAGCCCTGTCCTTCCAGCCAGTGATCACATCTGACCTTGATCTCAGATCCATGCAGGACCCAGACAGCAACAAAAGCCACAGCACTGTGGACAATCTGAGCATCACATGGTCAGAAAAGCAAGATGTCAGGAAAATATAGTAGAAATCCCCCAGCAATACAGAGAGTTGATTGACAGTGAAGGTCCTCAAGAGGTGGCAGGTCCTAGCCACAGAGATTGAAACTCAGGAGCAGAATTCTGAAACCAAAGATGACAACAGTTGAGATGTAGTTGGAAAACCAAACAAGCAAACAAACAACAGATAGGAAGGCAGTTCATGAAAATAAAGCACCAGGCACTACATTATTCAGAAAGTTCCAGTGCTTAAAACCAATATTCAAGGTCAGACTGAAACTACTGCAAAATTGGTTTAATGCTAAGTTGCCTCAATTATTAGTTAGTATCTCTTGACATTGGATCATTTTAAGTTTGAAACTAGGAGACAGGTAGGATCATCATCTATTTCAAAACTATTTTTCTTAAAAATATTTTTCAGACTATCCCAAATGATTAGCCCATTTCTTCCTTTGTATTGATACCAAAAGAATGGATGATCCTGAGACTAATAAAGCCAAAGGTAGCAATATAAATACCTTGAATTTCAACAAATGGCTGGGATTAAGTGGAGAATCCCTAATCTGAAAACCTAAACTTCAAAATGCTCCAAAATCTAAAATTTTTTTGAGTGCCAGTTTGATGCCACAAGTGGGAAATTCTACAACTGACTTCATGTGACAGGTTGCAGTCAAAACACAGGTACACTAAAAATATTGTATAGCTACCTTCAGGCTATAAGTGTAAGGCTACAAGGATAAGAAATATAAATGAATTTCATGGTTGTTTTTGCTTTGTGTTGTATTCTGTTTTTGTGTAACTAGGGGTTGAACTCAAGGGCATTCTCCCACTGAGCCATACCTCAAGCCCTTTTTAAAATTTTTAAATTTTGAAACAAGATCTTGCTAAATTGCCAAAATTGAACTTGTAATCCTTCTGCCTCAGCCTCTCAAGTCACTGGTATTACAAGCATGCACCATGCCTAGCTTGAATTTCACGTTGGCACTTGGGTCCCATCCAACCCCCTTTTATATATGCAAATATTCTCAAATCTGACATCCAAAACACTTCTTATCCTAAGTGTTTTAGATAAGGAATATTCGACCTGTAGTGAAAAAATCCAGGGAAATTTTTCGGTTCATGTCAACAGGAGTTTATTGAGCAACTATGATCAACTGGGAAAAGTGCAGCGGGCTTTGATGACACAAACAAAACAATTTTGACCACAGTGCCTGTGCTCTATTCTCTTTAGAAGTTTGTCCTATCCTCAACCAGAAACCTAGGGCTGTCTCACCAGTCCACAGCCTCAAACCAGGGAAAATGAGAAGAACAATTTTGTTTTGGGCTTACATCACCTTTCTGTCAAAAGAGGATCTCAGAAATGTGGGATTTATGTTTGCTATTTGGAAACATTTATTGAGAATGAGCTGTGTGCAGAGCCTGATGCTGGACTCAGGTACAAACCTAAGCACAGAATAGTTGCTGCCTTGAAATAGCTTACCATCCAAAAGGAAGGAAGCATAGAATTCTGAAATGAACTTGTCTTCTCCCACCAGATATCTGACCTCCGCACCAGTATTTCATACAAGTCAGTGCTTCCAGTTTTGCAGGAAAAGAATTGTTATAAGTTTATCTATTATCAGATGTGACAAATTTGCAAGTAGGGAGATAGAGATCCACAGCAAGAGAGAGCATTTGAGGATTTAAAAAATTGGTTTCAATATTAAAATTCAATATTGTAGGATAGGAACGTTCTAGTACACAAGGCTTTTAGTCAAAGCAGAAGATCAGTGCCTCCCAGGAAATTGTAAGTTGTCTGTCTTTTGTTCTTTTTTTTTTTTTTTTTTTTTCTTTGTGGCAGCTTGCTCTCTCTGCAATTTTTTTCCCCACGAAAAACTATTTAAGGTCATTGTGACATCGTATACTACAGAGTGAGAGAGAGAAAAGAGAGAAATACATTGGGAAAAAAATTCATAATCAAGTCAGATCAAAGGAACTTTTACATAACCTATTTTTTTTTCTGTGATATTTTTATACGAAAAATTCAAAAGAAAATTAAAACAGACTTACAAGTTTTGACTTCCTACTGATAAATGAGGTACATTTTGCCATTTGTGATTCTTTGGCAAATTTTAAATCATTTTGCTACAGAAAAGCAAAAGCATTGTTCTTTGAACCTATCATTAAATATAAGTATCTAAATTCTTTTCACATATCAAATATGTCACTCTTCTGTTGCATGTACTCTTAGACAACAAAAGATTCATACACCAAAGTTATTTGCCACATTCTTAAAGGTCATTCTGTTGTAAGAATAAATATATGAAATAGTCATTTTCCACTTCACAGAAATTCATGGGCAAGGAACTGTAATATGTGCAGCTGGTCTCTAATAAATAATAATAAATTCTGATTCTTTCCCTTAAGGAGCTTACAGTCTCCTGAAGAAGAAAAGCTGAGCACACTTAACTGAAATTTAGGGCATGCCACGCTAAGTAATACAAAATGCAATGAGCCTTGCATATCTGTGGGTTCTTCACCCATGAATTAAACAGACCAGGATTCAAAACTACTTGAATTAAAAGCATCTATTCATAACAGAGACAGACTTTTTTCTTGTTATTATTCCTTAAACAATACTGTAAAACAAATACTTGTATAGCATTTACATTGTTTTAGCTATTATAAGTGATCTAGAGATATTTTTAAGAATAGAGAAAGATGTGCATAGATTATATGCAGATACTAGGGTTTTTTTTGTGTGTGTTTTTGTTTTTTGTTTTGTTTTGTATCAGGAATTGAACCTGAGTGCTTAATCACTGAGCAACATTTCCAGCCCTTTCCTATTTCTATTTTGAGACAGGATCTCACTAAGTTGCTTAGGGCCTCATTAAAATACTGAGACTGTCCTATAACTTGTGATCCTCCTGCCTCAGCCTCCCAAGTTGTTGGGATTACAGGTGTGTGCAACCATACTCTGTAACACTATGCCATTTTATTTAAGGGACTTGAGTGCCTATATACTTGGGTATCCAACAAAGGTCCTGGAACTAATCCTCTGTGATACTGAGTGGCAACTATATACACATAATAAATACACATAATATAGCACCTACATTAGGCAAAAGCTATTTTCATCACCTCTAATCATTAAAATCCTAGGAAGTAAGTTATTTTTGTTTTGGAAACAAAAGTTATTTAACAAGAGGGAATCATTTCCCTAGTTTTGTAGTAGAAATGAAATTTGTGTCTCTGTCATCCTGTGCTGCATGATCTCAGCCAAGCAGTGTGGTCAAGAGGAGTTAGCATTAATTGAAAAAGTAAAATAAAGGTGAGCTTTAGCAAAAGTCATTACAATTTTCCCCCCAATTTCTTGCTGAAAAGATGAAACTGACTTCTCTCCTGTCCTCTCTCATTTCAGCACTTAATCTTCCTGTGCCGTCTGCTGCAGACACAAGGGCTTAATAACCCACAGCCAATGCATTTAATGGGTTCTATTAGCGTAGATGGCCTGGAAAGCTTTATTATATATTGATCTGAAAAACTGTGGTTGAAAAGCAGTGCTTTACCATTGCAAAACCATAGATCTAACAGTCCCTTCGAGCAATGAATATTTTATTGGGGGTGGGGGGAAAGCCAAACCACTTGCTTGACTTCTATATAAACTCGGGACCTCACCTCTTGGGCTCAGAAATTGCCCTGATGATATGCAGGGGTTAATATACTTACCTAGTCCTTAACTTCCAATTCAAAATGGTGAAAGAGATTTGAGTCCAATATAAGTGAGTTCACTCACTGTCATATCAAACTATAGCCAACTGGTTCCATTGTGCAAATTTGGGATTAGCAGCTCTGAGTAATAGAAACTGGTTGTATTACAAAAGGTGAACATACTAATGTATATATTTATAGTGTAAAATATAGTACAAACACATGTACCATATTTATCTTTTTAATTGTATTTAAATTATATATTTTTAAATTTTTTAATGTTAGTCACCATTTGTGATGGTTTTATTTTTTAATTATTCTTTTATTTTTACAGATGCATTTTGATTCATTGTACACAAATGGGGTACATTTTTCATTTCTATGGTTGTGCATGATATAGATTCATATCATTCATGTAATCATACATGTACACAGGGTAATGATGTCTGTCTCATTGCACCATTTTTCATACCCCCCTCATTTCCCTTTACATAATCTAAAGTTCTTCCATTCTTCTCTCACCCCCCACCCCCCACCCCCATTATATATCATCATCCACTTATCAGGGAAAACATTCAGCCTTTGGTTTTTTGGGATTGACTTATTTCACTTAGCATGATATTCTCCAATTCCATCCATTTATCTGCAAATGCCGTAACATTATTCTTCTTTATGACTGAATAATATTACATTGTTTATATATACCGCAGTTTCTTATTTTTGTGGTACTAGGAATCAAATCTAGGGCCAATATATGCTAGGCAAGCACTCTTTCACTGAGCTACCTCCCCAGCCCTTAATTATATTTTAAAAGATTTCATGTATTATGAAAATACTTGGAGCAAGCACTGCAAAATTCTTAGTCATTAGACTTCTTTTCAACATGTAGAAATGGTTTATTCCAATTTTAAGTTAGAGATGCTATATTAGGTCTGCCAAAAATTTTTAGGAGAAGGGACCACAAAGAAGATGAGTCCTTCTAGTATATGCCCAAGTGACCCACCTCCTCCAGCCATATCCCACTTACAGTTACCACCCAAACCATTCAGACTAAGATGGACTGAGGAGGTTACAGCCTCACAATCCAAACACTTTACTTCTGAACATTCCTGCATTATCACAGGAGCTTGGGGGGACACCTAATATCCAAACCATAACAACAGGAAACTCAAGACAAACTGTCCTCCTCTTCTTGTCCTCTTACCTGCATTTGAGACTGCTGACTGTGGTCTTGGCCTCTGTGACACCGCATTGTTTTTCTTCTCCTCTTGCTATTATCTATCTTCTTCATAAACTTTTTCTTCTCTACCTAGCCATTCAATTTTTGCCTTAAATATTGAAGAAATTTAAAAAGTTATAAAGTAGGTGAATGAAATAAAACATGACTATTTAACATACATGTCTACATACATCACCTATTAAAAATATATTTTCATGATTTTTGAAATCTCTTCCCGACTTTTCCCAATTCCATCTTGCTTCTCTCCTCAGTGATAACCTCTCTTCTAAATATTTTGTTCTTTCTTCTTACACCATTCTTTTTCATTTTATCATGTACCTTGACCCATAAGCAATTGATATGTAATACAGCAAGTTTTTTTTTTAATTTTGTATAAATGGAATAGAATTTTTTAACTTGCTTTTTTCACTCAATAGTTTATTTATAAGTCACATCCCTGGTCTTGCTTAGATGTAACTCCTTTATCTTTACCTGAATGTGGTAATACTCTGTGTCTCTGTGTGTATTTTTCATTTAAATATCCATTCTACTATTGATGAAAATTTTTGCCAATTCAAAAGTCACTTACTAGTACAAACAGAATGGTAAGATAATTCTTATAATGCTAATTTTTTTTTTTTTTTTTTTACAAATGTGCAAAAACTTCTATAGGATACACTTTCACTCGAAACTGCAAGTATGTACTGTATGCAATGCCCATACAGTATGGGCATTTTAAATTTTGCCTGATATTTTCCAGTTATTTTCCAAAGCAGTTTAGCAATTTTTACTTGTACCATTAAAGAATAGGACTTTTTTTTTCCCCTATAATATTACCAGATATGAGTTAATCAGAATTTTTTAGGTTTTGTGAATGGTATGAATGTAGAATAGCATCTCATTGAGGTCTGAATTTACTCTTTGCTACTATAGGATATGTTATTTTCAAAAAAATCTTATTTGCATTTGATTTCAATGTCCTGGGTCAGCATCAGAATTCACTTAATAGGGTCTAATAGAAAAACCATTCCTTTATCATTACCCTTAATTTTCTCAAGGAATCTTCTTTGACAATTTCAAACTTTCAGAGTTTTTACCTTAACTTCCTATATGGATACTTTTATCATTTTTCTAATCACATCCTATGGGGTCATTGATTATTTGACAAATAACATAATTCTTTAGTGAGAAAGTTTCTTCAAAGTCAAAACTAAGTCTTCTATTTCTCTTACATACTTCTCAAAATACATACCACATATTTTATGTGCCCCAAAATATATGCAATACACAGATGATAAATGAATGCATATTCAAGTGATTTGAAAAAATAAAAAGGCCTAGTCAAAGGGGAAAAATGAAGCATAATTTTAGTACAAAAAATTCCTTTAAAAGATGTTAATATTATAAGCAAAAAAGATAAAAAGATGTTTGTGTTAACCCTTCTACATACTTGCCTATATATTCACTTTGAGTTTAACAGATTAAGTTAAGTATACATACTGGACTAAACTTTGAATTGGTTCCAGAGTTTCCTTACCCAGGAATTCCATCCATTAATCTCTGTGTTAAAAGTAACTAACAGTGGGATCTAGATTTTGACCCTAAATCTTCCACTGAATTACGATGTAGGCATGAGGGAGAAGCTTATGATATTTTCAGTTTGTTTTAGGACAAAAAAAAAAAAAAACTCTTAAATTTCTCCTTTGAATTTGAATATAATTAGAATGCATTAAAAAACCTAAAGACCTTTATAAGAAAATCTTTATGTAAACTACCTGTATGTCAACTTTAAATATTATTTTTCTTTCCTGATTAATTATAAAAGGATTCAAGAGAAGGTGACAAGATACAGAAGTGCTAGTTACTAAAATCTGGTTCACTTCCTTCCATCATTGTTCAGCATAATTGCCTGTCTTCTTGGACTACAATCTTATCACTGTCAGGAATAATTTTCAATGTAAGAGACACTAGACAAATAGATTCAATGGGGAAATTTTTACAAAAGAATAAGACATGGTAATTCCTCTCTAAGAAATTCATATATAGTTGAAGAGATAAGACTTGTTCACAGTGGGGGAAAAAAGCCTATTATACAAGGTGAAATGTGATAAATTTCAAGTCAGTAGCATAAATGTGCCAGGGTTTAGAGAGTAGAGATAAGAATGAAGTGTGGATGGAACCAAATTGTACAGCCTGTGACTCTGAATGCCAAAGCAAATATTTTGGACTTGATCCTGTAGACAACGGAACCACTGAGGACATCTGAATTGTGGAGTGCTCTGATATGAGTGGCATTTAGAAAGATAAATGCAGAGGTAAGAAAACCAGGCTGGCAGACCTGTTAGAAATATGTTGTAATTGTACAGTCAGGAAACTACACACACCTGAATGAGGAAGGTGGTGTTAAAAACCATTTGTTCAATATCTGCTATGCTTGGCCCTGTTATGGGTACTTGATATAAATTCAAGTTCTCTCAATGACCAAGCAAGATCTGCACTTTTGTCTTTATTGTACCAATGAAAGAAGAGTTTCATAGTTGATTATGTGATATGTTTAATGAACTTATAAATCAAACCTCTCTGAATCTTAAGACATACTACACAATATTCTTCTCCTTTGGTTTTAGAAGTTGTGAAAGTTGTATTCATTTGGGTAAATTATGGTCCCAGGCTGTGAGATTATTCTTCTGCATCTAATTGATTCAAATCTTAAGGACAAGGAGGCCTAATGAGTTTAGGACATGGATGTGGTCAAAAGTCATATGCAGGACTCATTAGATGATTGTCAGGAACAATGAGAAAGCTTAGGGCACTTGCGCCTTATGAAATCACTTTGAAAGAGGCAGCATCCAAGAGACCAGCAGCTCCAGCAAAGGAACGCAACCACTTAAGATTACTGCAAGGAATGATGAAGCATGTCAGATCTCTTCTGGCCAAAAGTGTTTGACTCGCTTATCCAGAAATCAAAGTGTAAGGTCAGTAGACATCTGCTATGGTTTGAGTGTGTCCCTTCAAAGGTCCTGTGTTGAAGTCTTAGTTTCTCAGTGTGTTGGTTGTGGGAGGCAGGATCTTTAAGAGGTGACTAGGTCATTAATGCTTTTTCTCTTAGGAGTGAGTCCTTGCCCTTGCAAGACCAGAATAGTTATCTGTAGAATAAATTGTTCCAAAGCATTACTGTCCCTTGTATTTGGTCTCTTCTGCACACGCCTACTTGATCTTCTGCATTTCACCATGAATTAAGGTAGCATGAGACTTTCACCAGATATGGCTACCCAATCTTGGATTTCCCAGCCTCCAGTACTCTGAGACAAAATAACACTCTTTCCTTTATAAATTACCTAGTTTCTGGTATTTTGTTATAGCAACAGAAAACAGACTAAAATAGCACTTAAATGAAGAGAACAAAGGAACCATTAGAACCCCAATTTATTTCACAATTTGACTAGAAGTGCCCTTTATGTCAAGGTGTTTTATTGAAGTTGCTAGATCTCCCTCACTTAGAAAAAATAAAATGTTCACGATATATGCACAAAATTCATTTCTTGCTTTGGAAAAAAAAAATCCAAAAGAATCCTTTATTTTGAACACCTCTTTTACACTGTCCCCAAATCAAAGAAGTGAAGAGAGGTCAGTAGTCATAAAGTACACAAACAATCTGATGCACTATGTTTAAGATGATTTTCTCTTTAATTTTCAGCAAACAATATCAGTTATCCATTCTGGAGGTGGTACAGGGGTCAAGCTGGAGTTAAAATAAGCCTTTCTGATGCATCATAATTAAGGTCATTATAGATCTAAATTGCCTGAAAGTTGTATTTTGCCAAAACCATTCTTGAATGAGACCTTGCAATCAAATAGTACTTGTGTTCTTTAATAAATATAACTGTAGCATAATACCTTTGCAGTGATTGTCTTATTCTTAAATTAACATTCTCCAGTCTTAAAGAGTCATATTTGACATAGGACTGTAGTGAAATATCTGGGTAAAAACAAATATTTCCTATAATAACTTTGACTTTTGTGACATTTTAAATAGAGGAAAAGAAGTCTGCCTGACCTTTCAGCCAGTACAAATAAGATGCCAATCGCCAAATTCACATGGTTAACTGTAGCAGCAAAAAATAAAATATAGCTTTGCAATAAAAATGCAAGAAGATAATGGTGATAGTGTCAACCCAACCTTAGAAAAGTTTACATTCCAGTTTCTATCAATCCAATGTATCATATGTAGACTTTGAGGTAAAAGCCCACAGTATGACTTAAATGGTACATGGTAAATAAGAAAGGTGTGGTCCTTATCTTCAGACAGTGTATTTTTTCCAGAGCATAATACCAGTGTCTCAAAGAATGTCACCAATAATTAAATAATATTTGCACATGTCTCAGGTTTTCTAAATCACTTTAGGATGAATCTCCTCAGTCCCCACATCTAGTCTTTTGGAAAGTATTATCATTTCAACTCCTGAAAATCTCTGACCCATCTAATTCCTTAATACCTGAGCATCACAATAGCTTCCTCCTGGTTCCCTGCAATCCCATCACCACATAGTAGCACTCAGGTGAGTCCATGTTACACAGAGAGCAAGAGTCAGCCACTCACTGATGTTGCTCTGCCCTGCCCAGCCTGATCTGGCCCCTGGATCCTATCTGCCATCCTCATCTCCTCTCACTCACAGCAGAGTTACTATATGACCTTCCTTCTACTCTCTGAGCCTGCCAAGTTCATCTCTTCCTTTGATCCTTTGCTCTTGTCATTCTCCCACTTGCAGCTTCCTTCCTTCAGTCTTCATGGGGCTAGCACTGCCATTTCATTCATATCTCAACTACAGTGTCCCCTCTGGAGAGGACTCTTCCCTAAGCTACTCAACTGACTTTACCCAACCACCACCACTCTCTCTCCCTCCTCCACTCCTCTCTGTCTTTCTCTCTCTGTTTGCTTTTCTTCATTAAAGTTATTATCCTCTGAAATTATCTCATTCATGGCTCTCCTCCTCTACTTTCAATCACACTGAGATAAGGCTCCCTGATTTTCTCATTCACTGCTCAGTCTCCAGTGCCTACAGTAGTACTTGGATGAGGATCCCTTGGAGAATACCTGTAGGATGCCCATGAGAATTCTGATTCAATAACTTTGCATTTTCTCTTCAACCATGAAAGTTGGGTTCCAAAACTTCCTTCAGTCCTTGCCTCCAAACCAGGATCACAGACCTCATAGTTGATGTATTTTAAATCTATGGAAAAAATAGACTGGGGAAAGAATGTAGGAAAAGGAGTGTCTACAACCACAAATTAGCCAATAGGGTCTACATAAGGATTCCAGGTAGACTAAATTTAAGCAGTAATAGTAGTACATCAGAATGCAAATTAACTCAGTGATTAGGGACTCTAAACACTTAATCTCTGTTTACTAACCTGTGCTGCTTAGACTCCCTACAGGATCTCCTTCCCCTACTCTTTTTTCTAAGATGCATTAAAGTTTCCTGAAGTTCCATACATGATAAAGCTTTCTTTAATCTACCTACAAAAATAAATCCTGTTGTTTTATTATCAAGATTGATTCAAGAATATTGCTTTGTATTTCCATATCTAGACTAATTTTTGAGTACAAAAAGCATTACCACCTTGTGCATGAAGAAATGTGTTGTGATGGAAAATACTAGAGGTAGAGGTTAGGTTAAAACATGAGATCTATGACTTTCAACTTTTTACTTTATCTCTCCAAGCCTCAGGATTCATCTGGAAAATAGGAATGGTATCTCCAGGATTGAGTAAAATAATTCTATTAAATAGTTTATAAATTGGGTGTGGTTATAAGGAATAGCATCATCTCTGTCCTCATTATTGACATCATTGCCTTCATCACCATCATCTTTGAGCCAGATCAGATATTATGGGTGATATTTTAATGGCATATGTCATTTCTCTTACCCTAGTACCAGGAACAAAAATAAATGAGAAAGTATATCTAAGCAATTCAGAGCATGAACATTGTCATCAAACAGATAAGCTAAAACACAGCTGTGCCCCTGACTAGTTATGGAACTTCTCTTCAGTTACCCAGTCTCACAAAGACTAGGTTTCTTTACCTGAGAAGAAAAATGAATAATTGCATCTTCCTCCTCAGAAACAAGAAATGAGGATTAAATGAGAAAATGACCAGAAGTCATCTGATACATGACTCATAGTCAATTATCATTTGTGTTAGTGCTCAATTCTCTTAGAGTAAAATAATTAGGAAAGTAACAATGATTTATAAAAAACATATATTATGATTCAGAACAAATTAATTTCCATTTAAATACTCAATGTAATGCATTAAATATTGCTGCTTCTGCCCACAATAACTGAATTCAGCAGTAATGAAGTTAAACTCACTATGAATTTTCTACCGAGATCTTAAACTTCTTGAAATATCAATTTCTACACCCCCAAGCTGTCCATATCCAAGAATCTTACACCATTCTTTATGTGGAGCTCACCATTTTCGTCCCCAGAGGTCACCAGCATCCTCATCATGAAGTGGTCCTTTTTTCACCGCCCACCTGTCTTGCTGACCAGGGCAGCAAGACTGACTGGGAAATTTACCACTTTAACAACTTTTAAGTGTACAGTTGAGTGGCATTAAGTACATTTGTGATGTTGTAAAACCATCGTGACCCTCCATCTCCAGAACTTTTTAATCATCCCAAAATGAACTTCTGTACCTATGAAACAGTAACTCTTTATTCCCCTTAACCCCTGGTGTGTTTTGTTTCCATTTATGTTTGTCTGAAGATATTTTCAAATTTTGCTTGTGATTTCTTTTTTGAGCTATTGCTTATTTAAGAGTGTTGTTTGAGTTCTACATATTTGTTGTTTGAGTTTCCACAGTTTTCCTTCTGTTCTGAAGTTCTAATTGTATTCAGAGCCAATTTCAATATATTGGTTTTGATTATTATGCTATGGTTATGTAAGATGTTATCATTGGGGAAAGCTGAGGAACACATGGAAACTACATTCTATTTTTTTTCAATATCTGCAAGAATTTGAAATGACTTCTAAATGAAAAATAATTGTTATTTAAATGCCCACTGAAATAATTCATATTAAGCACATTTTAATGATTTCAGGAGGAGAGGGAATAGGTATTAGGAGAAAAGGGGAAGGAGAAAGATACGCCAGAGTGCTTTGAAATCTTGATTTATCATTTTGGGGTATATACCACAGTTCCCTATTATAAGATTATAAATAACATGAGGTCAAAAACTATTTATTAGTAATTTCTGGAACTCTCAGAGGCTACCACAGTGGTATGTATGTAATAGGATCACAATGAACAAAAATTCCATTATTAAACAAATGAGTTAGTGAACATGTATTTGTTTCACTGCTAACTCTACAAAGCAAACAATCCTAAACTTGTTTTTGGTGGAAACACTGACATTTCGTGCACACTCCTTGAAACATTAAACTTGATATTTAGGTCTGAACTGTTTCTGGGTGTTACAGTTACATCATGACAGCCTTTACCCAACAGTGAATTCAGGAATTCAGTGGGAAACCTCAGATGGGGAGTCCATTGCATCTTATCACTGAGAAGGACCTTCGTGTCTCAACACCAAAATTTGCCTTTCATTAGAAAAGAAATTCTAGTCCCTAGAAATGTCAGCATGAGGTTCCTGAAATGCAAGTCGGACTCTTGTTTCTCATGTCCCATTAATCAAGTCATGCTCTTGCTCAACAATCTTTATACTTCCCTCATCATGCACTTCCATCTTCAAGATTTGCTCAGAAATGCTTCAGGCTGTATCTTTCACTCCTGTTACCCTTACCAATTTATGCCTGGGAAAACTTATACAAAGGACAAGTTAGTTAAAAATGGAGGGGAAGGAAAAAGAGAGGCCAGTGAAAGGGAGAGGGAAAAAAGGGGAGAAACAGGAGAGGGAGGAAACTGATAAACCATGGGAGGGACAAACCTTTGGATGAAGGTTTTCCAGAAACCCTTTGCTAGTTTTTCTCAGTTCAGAACCTGTGGCCCCTCAGAGAATAAAAAATGTAGCTTTCTTATACTTGACAGGAAAAATAGAGTATTTTCCTTGCTGTGTTATAAGAAAGTCAAACGTGTGATGTTTGATGGCTTTGCTGCCATTTTCAATAGGAAGTGTGTTCCTTTTGCTATGAACAGCATGTCTCCTGTATTGTCTCCTGCCTACGCGGCCTGCAAACAAAAAGTAATTACAGAAATAGGCCGATTCGGCATGCCCTGGACGACAAAGTTAATTGAGCAATAAGTTAAAAATGTAAGAATTTTGTCAGGCGTTGTGAAAAGGGAAAGTCACATGGATATGAGAAGAATCTGTTCTTAAAAATAAAAAAGAATCTGATTTTTAAAATGCTAATTGCTCATTCGAATTTTGTTTTAAAATTTGCATCTTTAATTTGGGCAACTGTTGTTTTCCTAGTTCCCCCTCCTGTTAAGAATCTCAATGAGAAAATTAAAGTTGTAGATTTACTCATGGTAAACCTCATAGCCTGGGTCACTTCAAAGCAAGGCCCAAGATAAGAACTAGTATGTATGTATTTTAGTTTGGTGGTAGGAATACCAGAGAATGGGATTGAGAGACAAACAGGGAGGGGTGACCAACCCAGAGTGCACTGACAAGCTGGTCACCACTGTGGGAGGAGACTGGACACATTCAGAAAGGAAGAAGGGAGCATTTATCTAATGACTCCTCCCATTCTCCCTGGTCAAGAAGTGTTCCACTGGGTTAACACCTTTGCATTTCTATGGTATTATTGAAAAGTCCTGGGGTAAAAGCAGGAGTAAAGACTGAAATTGGTATGGTAAGGTGCTGTCAGATCATACCTGTGCAACTTAGAAATGTCTGAAATAAAGTTGAACTGAGGCTGGGAGGCAGAGCACCTTGCAGTCAAGGGAATTAAGTGCATTCACTCTCTGGTCAGCATTTGAAGTCTGAGCTTCTCAACTGGACCAAACCCTAGGGTTTGATGTTTTTTAGATATTTGGGATTTATTTAGACAATTAAAAGTGCTCAAGAAAAAAATATCCTTGATTGTGATTGTATCTTAAATTTAAGACTCCTTGGACAATTCTTAAGATTTTCCAGATAAAGTTAAGCAATAAATAAACCAAACTGTTTCATGCTGCCATTGATGGACAGATAAATGGGTGTTAGAATTCATAGCAGGACTCCCAACCTTGCCTGTTGGAAACCAACATTTTAAAGGCTGCTCTGAATCACATGGTGTATCAAGTTCAACTCCATACTACAGGGACTAGGTTGTTCTGATCAAAATAACACTTTATTATAAGCGGACCAAGTGGCAATTTAGACATTTTCCTAGACTGGAAACCTGAGGTTGTAGATAACTAAGGAGTGGAAGTGGGTAGGACTGTGTCAAGATACCATGAATTTTGGAGGCTGTATGGTATCATAGAAATGGTGTCTATGGTCAGTTCCACTGCTCACTGAGAACTTTGTATGTGATCTAGCCCTCATAGACCTGTGGGAGTAAATAACAGCACCTTCATAAAGCTTCTATGAAGACTAAGAGAACATCTAAAACATTTTACCCAGTACTCCCATGTGTTAGGCAGAAATTTGTTGCTAATTCTCTTTGCTTGATCTTGTGTGGTCATTCTGGAAAGCTGAATGACAGAGCAAAATTGAAACATTTCACATACAGGTACCTCTCCAATTAAGCTCCTTGAACTGACCTTAGCTGCCATTCAAAACCAAGTTGAAAGTCTGGGGCTAGGTGACATGGTATCTACTTTTTTAATGTCAGTGCATTTCATTTTAATATACTGGGCTATGGCAAAGCAACAGAAGGATGTAGGCAGTCTTTTGTTATTTATGCAGCATGCTAAAAATTGTATGCTAGACAGTAAATTAAGAAAAGCTGCCCTATAAATTTCAATTAATCTTACACTGGTTTTATTACTTAATACATTATTATGAACCATATTTCTATAACCTACAATAGAAGTTCAGAAAAAGGATATAATCATGTGCTAGAATTTTGCTATTATTATTTTTCCTCAACTAAAGTCATCCTCTAAATAAAGCATGAAATCAGTTGGATTTTCCTCTGATCTAAAAAAACAAAATCAAGTCTTATTGAACCACTGATGTTGCCGAATTGACTCCAAAGCACAATGTAAAATTCCAGTACCTAAATGACCAGAACAGTTCAAATTACATCCTAAAAGAATGCATGGACATGCCTATTTTTTCTTGATTGATTTTGTAATTTTAAAGAAAATTGTCTAAGAGGGACTAGTTGATAATAAAATATGAAATGCCACAAGATGAAGGTCTGTATAACAGAATACTCAAAGACCAGAACAAAAAATGGTTTAAAATTCTTCTTTAAAAAAAAAATTGTTTGTGGTTGTAGCTGTACAGAATGCCCCTATTTTGTTTATTTTAGTGTGGTGTTAAGGACTGGACCCAGTGCCTCACACTTGCTAGGAAAGTGCTCTGCCACTGAACTATAAACCCGGCCCCTAAAATCCTTCATTTTTGATGGCACACATAATTAACTGTAAGATTTGAGCTCTGCTTTGGGGGTGAATGGTGGTGTAGGGGTTCTTGACACTGGTCTGTGTGAGAGAGGAGACAGAGACAGAGAGGGACTTTGATCCTCATATTTCCGTTTAAATTTAGATTACCATATACAAGTTTTGAATGATAAGTTGGATAAGCACAAAACGCAAGGATGAAGAAAACTATAGAATCACTACCCGTACCCATTAAGGCCCAAGTGTTTAATTCTGCCAACATGCCTCTGAAATTGACACAAGTGCATTAAAATTATTGTAAGTCACAGTTTAGAGTTTATGTATCCTTCATATGTATTTCCACATATATAAGTATCTATGAAAATATAAGTAAATATATATGTATGAAAAATGTCTAATCATTCACCTATTACTTTTCTCCAAAGAATAGAACTCTAAAAACAATATTGATTTCAAAGGTTACCATAAGTAGAATATTTGTTGTTCTGTTTAAGTTTTTATATGTGTCCCACATCCGTGATGATGGGACTTAATGCATCAGGAGTTTATATTCCAGTGAGAGAGTTAAGACTAAACAGCACATGAAGTGAGTCAAGCAATCCCTTGTTTCACTGTCCACCACTCATCAGTGTCATGTGCTACTTACATGCCAGGGGTCTAAAAAGTCAGCAAAGAATTCTTTTCAACAGTTACCTACAATGGATAACAGTTAGCATGTACAATAAAATCTCTTTTTTTAATTCATGAAAAAACACTGGATATTAAAACTTTTGTTGCTGAGTGAACAATGAAATAGAATCTCAGGGTCTAAGAATCACTAACAACAGCAGTTAAGGAAGCCTTGAGCCAAGGGAAGAATGGCACGTGGGCATTTTGTGAAGGGAGCAGTCACCAAGGAAGGAAACACAATAAGCATGTAGATCCAAGGGAGAGTGGTCTCCATGGGTTACCCTGCATTGCTGTGCAATAAGATAACCTCTGAATTTGGACCTGATACAAGGCAATCTGGAGAATGCAGAAGAATCAAGACATTGGCAAAATGGAAACCATCTTGGCGTTTCCAAGCATGGCACTGACGTAATGCCAGTGGTATTTTTGGAGGACTTATGTTCAGAGGAAGAAAATACATCATTGGGGATGCTTCTGGGAACCTATGATGTAACTAAAATAAGGATTTATGTGCCAGACATTTATTTGAAGGTGATCCCAGGAAGTGCTGGTAGCAGAGTGGAGGGGAGGCAGAGGAAGGAAGGGGAGGGAGACAAAATAGTATGTGTTAATAAGCAGGTCACCACTGAGAGGCGCATGTAACTGAAGCCCACTGGGTACTCTGAGACAATGCTCAACACAATTCAGAATTACATTACCTGATGGGTGGGGCAGCTGAGGTACTGATCCTCTCATTCCCACTTGTCGTTGGCCGAGGGTTGCTCCCAGAGCATGAATTCCCCAGTTCTTCCAAGTCACCTTGCATATGGGCCAAGACAAAACCCTCAGCATGTACCAGAGTATAAGTGCCAAGGGCTATGGGCATGGCATCAACATCTCAACTCAGAGTTTCCAGGAGGGTGCCCTGGATGCTTCATTTCCTTTGCTCCCTTTTCAGTTAAGGGGCAGCCCAGTCATTTCTGGGTACTCTACAAAGAACTTTCTGAAGATAACTGTGCCATTTTCACTAGCTTACTAACTGAGAAAAAAAGTGACCAAAATGGCGTCTAGGTTTAGACACCATGAAAACATTATTATGAAGTTAATTTCAAGTTCACAGCATTTAATGTTCTTGTAAGAATTTAAAATAACCCTACTGCCTCAATAGGTAGGCGGAAGACCCCATTTTCCTACTCCTGCATTTGGAAAGGAAGAGACCTTCTGAGCATACACATTTCCTTAAGAGTAGCGGGATTCCCTATCCCTGCAGCCACCTGATGCATTTAGGCATAATGCCCTTTGAAATAAAATGCTCTCTCTTTGCGGTCATCTAATCACTCCTAGTACAGATGCACACCAAGCTTATAACAATTGGAAATATTAGTAGGGTGATCTCATCTTGTTTTACAGCTTTAAATACTGTAATGTCTCCCAAACAATCCACTAGACCAGACCTGAATCCTGAACTCATAAATCCAACTGCTTAGTCAAAAGCTCTGCTTGCATATTTAAGATCATTTCAAACTTAAAATATGTGAACTCATCATCTGCTCATTTGTTCACCTATTTTGCCCCATCTCAGGTAATGTCACTCCATTTTCCCAGTAGCTTCCACCAAGTGTTATAAATTCAACATTGCTTCCTCTTTTCTCACACCCACATTTTCCATAGGGATTACATATAACACATAACATATACTATGGCTGTAAAAACCACTGATCCTGACTTCAAAATAAATACCCAAGAATTGCCTAATTTTCTATGCTACTGGCCAGGTCCAAACAACCATCATCACTTGCCAAAGTTATTGCAATAGCTTCTCTGATTCTAAAATTGCTTCTTTATTCCATTCCTGCACTGGTACCCAAGAATCCTGTTCATGCCCATCACCTTTTCAAATTTATTCTTCTCTCACTTTTACAGTCCATCCAGTGTCCAGGTCTACATGATCAGACCATCCCATTTTCAATCAGACCATCCCATTTCCTCTCTGGTCTTCTGTTTAGTCCCCTAATCAATCTACTTAACCACCTTGGTCTGATTCTCTTCGAATGGAGTAGGCTCATCCCACCTCAGGGTCTTGTGCCTCTTGTTCACTTTGCCTGGAATGTTCTTCCTCATATTTCAAGTGAAAAGGGCTTGCTTCCTCTCCTTGCTTTGGGATTCCATCTGTCCAGTGAATTTCCCTGACTGTATGGTCTAAATCAATCACTTCAACACTCTCTACCCTTAATACTTAACATGCATGTATAAAATTTACTTTGCACTTATCTTGTTTATTATTTGCCTCCCCGCCCCCATTTCATTTGTTGCTATAGTCACAGAGTAGAGATAAATGCCATTGCCAAATAAGTGCTCAATAAATGTTGAATGAATGAAAGGACAAATGAAAAAAGGAGACTTTCCTTTTGGAATCATTGAACTGTATATGTAGGCACAATTCCCAGGGGAAAACTTTTCATTTCCTTTCAAGATAGGACTCACTGTGTGCCCAAGCAAAACTCAAATTTGCAATCTTCCAGCCTCAGCCTCTCAAGTAACTGGGATTACAGGTGTGTGCCACCATACCTAGCTTGTGTAAAAGAACAACAGAATAATCATATTGAAATTTCTTTCCACCTTCTTGGGATTATCTCCCCTAGCTTCTCTGTGTCATGGATTATGTAAGAGCCATTCCCAGGAGCACTGCAGTCTCAGGGCCAATGCAGCTCAGCCCAGGAAGTTCTTGGCTTTCTTCCTGCTAAACTGAAAATTTGACCCTTAGGATCTTTCAGTGCCCCACTCTTGGAAATTAGGCACCAAAGTACTGTAAACTCTAGAGCAAACTGTTAGATGTGGGCTTGGAACAGACAGATATTTACTGTTCTTCTCTTAGGATCTTGCAAACTGTGGCAAAACTCATGGTTTCTATGAAACGTGAAATCTGAGGATCTCACAAGGTGCCAGAGAAGGGACACTGTTGCTCACAAGACAATCTTTATGATCACAAGCATTAAAATATTTTACATGCAATTCATTAGGACTGTTATGATTTGAATCTAGAATGTCCCCCCAAAAGCTCATGTGTTGAAGCATAGTCTCCAATGTGACAAGGTTTAAAGGTGTGACTTTTAGTCAATGAGGGCTGTAAGCTCATCAGTGGATTAATTCATTTGATGGATTAATAATTTGAATGGACTACTGGGTGTCATTTGTAAGAAAGTGGAGGAAGTAGATCACTGGGGACATGGTCTTGGGGACTATATCTATCCCTGGCCCCTCTCGCCCCCCACTTCCTCACTGCCACGAGTTCATGAGCTCAGCAACTTTCCTCTGCCACACCCTTTGTTCATGGGTGTTTATGCCTTGGAGTCAGTCAACCATGGACTAAGTCCTCTGAAATCCTCTAAAATAAAAATGTTCTAAGTTGTTCTTGTCAGATATTATAGTGACAGCAATGAAAATCTAACACGTAGACCTTGGGTTCTTTTGTTTCCCATCTTTCAAAGGCACTATATTTTACATTGTCTGATTTTGCCAAGATTCTTGATTTGTTTCTTCCCCTAGAATGAATGAATGGATAAATAAATAATAAAATTATATAGATGATCATGTGGATAGTGATCAAATACCTTAAAAAGAATGCAAAATTATTGCATTTTGACCTGAGCAGCTCAAAACATTAAGGCAAGATCTAGTACCTTGAGGAGGATGTGGCCGAAGACACTCTAAGCACTCTAAGAACTTTGAAATCAGCTTTTTTCTGATAAAATCAATGTTCATAATATGCATCTTCTTGTAGACACTTTGGACAGGACCCTGGGGCCACTAGGGACATAGAACTCCTGGACTATTATTCTTCTTCCCATGTCCCCCTTCCCTACTTAGCCACCCTATAGACACAATGCGTCTGATGCTTCAGGCCTATGGATTTTTCAGTTGTCTTTGAAAACTACAAATGTCCATAGGTCTGCTAACATCAAGCATTAAAAAGCTTCACAACATCTTAACTTTTAAAAAGAATAAACCATGGTAAACATACACACACACACATACACTAGGCACTTTCCTTATTTGTCATAAAATCAAAGAATGAGTTTTAGAATGAAAGTTCTAATTCGATCACAATCACTATTTCCTGAGTGATAAGAACAAATATTCTGTTAACCTCGTGTTCAGTGTGGTTAATAATCTCTGCCAATTTCACTTCTGCCAATTTCATTTCAGGGCTTGGATTACTTACCGTGTCAATATTATGTCAAATAGTAATCATCGCTGTATTTGCTCCAGGTCTCTTCTTCATTTTGATTCACATTTTACCACTAAAATATTAGCATGATCAGGGTGCGGTGGTGCACAGCTGTATTCCCAGCTATTTTTGTGACTAAAATGGGAGGATGGCAAGTTCAAGACCCATGGGGACAACTTGGTGAGACCCTGTCTCAAAAATAAAAATAAAAAGAACTGGGATGAAGTTCAATAGTAGAGTACTCCTGCAAACAATCCCCAATACCAATAATAATAATAAAAATAATAATAGTAATAATAATAATATAATAATAATAGAATATTAGTTTATGGGACCTCCACAAAAAATAATTTTGTGGTAAATATGTCTTTTTTTTCTCCTGAGGGATAGGTGCAGTCACTATGAAGTATCATTACTGAATAAAGAACTTTCTTTCCACATTCAAGAACCTTTTATCCTATCTCAGTCAGATATACCAAGTTGCCCAAAAGGTCCTGGGCACACTACTTATTACAGGGGAAATTACTTACTAGAGGAAAAAAAAAAACTATAATTTTTTTTCTCTTTCAGTGTGAGGAAAGAGTATGTAATTAATATCTTAATGAGAACTATGTTTGAAAATTAAACAAAACAAAAATGACTAATAGTCAGCTTCCCATCCTGTGACAAAATACCTGAGACAAACAACCTAAAAGGAGGAAAAATTTATTGTGGCTAAGTTTCAGAGATTTCAGAACATGATCAGTTGACTCCATTGTTTTGGGACCTGTAGTGAAGCAGAGCATCAAAGTGGTGAGTGGATGGTAGAGCATCTGAAAAGCAGAAAACAGGGAGTGGCCAGAGTCCCAGCATCTCCTTCAAGTACACACCCCCAATGCCCTAACTTCCTTCCACTAGGCCCCAGCTCCTAAAAGTTCTTCTCCCTCCCAATAGCATCACAGACTGAAAACTATGCCTTCAACACATGAGCCTTTGGGAACCAGTAAGATCCAAATGATAGCAATAACCATCTCCCATAGATAAATTTTATTTTCACAGAAAAATGTAAATGAGATCAATTAAAAGACCCTTTTATCAGAGATGAGATGCCAACTAAGTATGACTTTATTTTGTACAAGTTTATAATGCTGTATACCATGATATGTAGCTACGAGAGTACTGTTCTTTGAGGTTCAAAATTAATTCTGATTATTTTCTATCTAGCAAGATATATATGCATCCAAAATACAGAATATGGGTCAAGTGTATGCAGAGAAAGTCAAGCCTTCTTAGTTTGAGAGGAGTGTTGTCCTTGGGGAGGAAAGAAAGACTGTGTTGAAGGAGGAAAAGTGGTCAGGTTCAAGGATTTCTGGGAGGATCCTGAATATATTCTCCTGTGTCTCTTTTCTTATAAAGAATATTTATAACATACACACAACTGCAAACACACAAGTTGTTTTGGGAGAGTTTTTGTGCCTCCTGTGAGATGTGGCACAGCCAGATGCTGTGAAAATGACAACAGGGAGTGGGAAAGCTCTGGAGTGTGGAGTGACAGTTCATTCAGGTCCTCTTGAGGTAGGGGCAACCCAAATTGTACTCACATGGCTGTAATCCCTAATGCTGGTGTCAAATGGAAGATGAGGTCATTCCTTATCTTCCCCTTAGCACATACACTTATTTTTTGTATATTCCACTCTTTTGGATGATTAATGGGAAATAGAATCTGTCATTTTCACAGCCCAGTTGTTACCAGGACAGTGGGATAAGTTGCTCCAAAGCCAACTTTGCAGCACCCAGAGATGGCATATGAGCCATGTGATTTATTGAGAAAACTTAGAATAGATCAGTGACTTCTCTAAGAAGAGTTTGGTGGCAATAGACCCAACAGCACCTCTGTCCCTCAAGTGCTTTGCTAAACTACGCTCCCTCTCCCTCATGGCATTCTGTCCAGTGACAACCGGCTGGATGAGTGACATGCATCCTTTCCACAATGCTCTCAGTTCTGTGCCAGTTACCACTAAGAAAGGGATTTTATATATTAGACTGCAAAAGCAGAAACATCATCAATATTAGCTTGCATATATGACCAGCATCTCAAGGAGCAACTGTCCTGGTGTACATGCAAGAAAGTAGCTTCCTATAGATAATACTAAGTTGCCCTGCTTCCCAGTGTGCATAAGAGAAAGCCAGTGTCCTTGAAGATAATGTATATCTGAACTTTCTGGTCCAGGCTTGCTGTGATTGTTCCCTTAACTTTACTACATTTTTGGGAAACAGAAAGGGGCATCCAGCAAGTGTTTCACTGTCCCCCTTTTCTTTAGGGATGATGAAGAATCTAATCTTAATAAACAGACACTAGAAACTTCTCTACCATAGAAATGTAGAACAGAACTTTGTGTCATAATTACTGTTATTTGGCATAGAATAGAGATGGCAGAAACTTGATATGCTGTATAAAATGCTGTGAGGTTTGTTGTTGATTTAAGATTTGGGGTTTTTGTTGTTGTTGTTACCATGGTGTTGTCGAGATGGGCTATACTATGTTGACCAGGCTGGTCTCAAACCCCAGGGCTCAAATGAATCTTTGGCCTCAGTCTTCTGAATAGCTGAGATTACAGGTATGTTCCACTGTGCCTGGCTATGGTGGATGTTTAACATACCCAATAGAGAGCTCTTTAAGATGACAAATCATACAATTGTGTTACTTAACAGTACCTACTGTTGAGGTTTCACATATATACACATGCTTAGTGTAGAGTTTTGTATCTAGGCAACAGAAGAAAGTACCTCTTGCTGGAATTACTGTATATTAATGTTATTTACTTTAAGCTCTTCCACACAGATCTTACTCTGTATTTTTTCAGATGTGAAGCTAACAACTGTTAACAGCTAAATTATTTAGTGTGCTGTAAGATAATGAAGAAAACTCAATATTAGAATATATGCATAATGTCCTCATAGCTACTAATGTCTTCTGATTCAATCACAGATTCACCAGCAGTTAATGTAACATTGATCAATTACTAAGGACCAAAGTGTTTATCATACATATGACTATCTGGAACATGAATTATATACATCCCATGTCCCCTCAGTAATGTGAAGATGATCTCAATCACATTAAACTTTGATTTAAACACATACTAGCTATGTAATACTTCACACATCAGAAGTTTGGAATTCCCCCTCTCCAAGTTTATCACTTTTGCCATACTGTTTCTTTCTAAAGTTAGCAACACGGGAGGCTGTGACCTTAGTCTGGGTTGCTTTTTGCACTTGGAACATACTGATTAAAAGAAGCTGAGAATTTCAATGCAATTTAAATCTTCAGAATATTTTCTGAGTGTTTTGTGTCTGTATTGTGATGGGGTAGGTTATGTGTGGGTGTCTGTGCATGAGGCAGGGTGGAGGTTATGTCAGTGTATTCCTGTGCACATCTTCCACACTACTGAGGAAATTACAAAATCAAAATGAAGTTGGGTTGAGATCATGTTTAGAGTTGGTGCAGAATTCCTGGTGACCTTTTCTGATGTAAGGAAAACTATACCTTCCACTAGCTTGATTCCCAAGGCAATAAATAATAAGAGTGACCCTATCAGAAAATGAATCAGTCCTACAGTAAGAAAAGCAAAGGTCTTGTGCATGTGTTTACCTCCAAGGAGGAGGCAGAGCACATTGACATTTCAGAGAGAGCTTTTATCGGGAACATCTCCCATTAGCACTGATGAGAGCTGTGTATTTAATCTACTGTTCTCTATTGCTCTAGCATATTTCATCCTTGATGGCAAAGCTTTAAAACTTTTTACCCCTTCTTAAATGATACTCTTTGGTAATTATGCCAAATTTTTAACTGTAAATAGGGCTTTCTGTGAACCTTCCCTGCCATCTGTATGAGTATTTTAAAAAACTGAAACTTTGCCTTACTGTGCGCTTCCCTGGTCACTGATAATCTCTGCAGACCTGATTATTTATTTTTCACCAACACAGAAAATCAGAATTTAAAGGAAGGAAACCCTAATTAGCACCCTCCTCCACCCCACCTGGACCCCAGCCTGGATTCCCTATTCTCAAAAAGTCTAAAATCTTGTTTCTTAGTAGGTGGTGACAGTTATCATCTTCCCCCTCTAGAGGATCAGCCAAAGGCCATATCCTGCCTGCCACACTAATCTAATCCAATATGACAGAAACACTACCCAGAACAAAATGCCTAATGAGAACTGAAGGCATAAAATCACCTTTGGTTACTAAGGTAAAATAAAATAAAATAAAATAAAAATAAAATAAGCATTATAGATAAACCCAGAACATCAATAGCCACAGCACACAGCAACATCTCCATCACTTATCAAGCACAAGTGTGAGGCACATCCTCTCACCTAACCCTCACAGCAAACTGAGAGAAAGATACCACAAGCCTTACCTTCATATAGGAAAATTCCAGCTCAGAGATGAAGTGGCTATGAGAGTCAGAAGGAAGAAGGACCTTTCTAGTGAGATAATGTTAACACAGAGGCCAAGGAGACTAGTTGGCTTAACTTCTATATTGAAGTGTACAAAGGGTGCTTTTCAGGGTCTCCACATCAGCCATGCTCCTCTTCCCACCACAGTCACATGGTTATGATGCAATATGAAACATCCGATGGACCAGCTGGGTAAATGATGTCAGGGATTAGACAGATAGATGATAAATTAGACACAGAGATAAAATGATTGTCCACAGGCTTTGCACTCTGAGAGGAGGTGCTCTTAAGGAAATAAGTGCACCCAGACACTGCCAATTGGCACTGTCTTTCTGGACAACAATTTTACAAAGTATATAAAATACTTTAAAACATGAACGCTATGAGGCTAGTGTTGTGGTTCTGTGTAAGTGTTTGTGTGGCATACATGAGGCCCTGGGTTAGATCCCCAGCACACAAAACAAAACAAATAAAATAGGAAAGCTCTTTTGGTACTTAAACTTCAGCCCCCTGAAAGTGTACCACAATAAAGAATCCATTTGTCCAACACTCAGGGATCATCACTTTAATTTTTTAGTATTTAGCATTCTAAGTTGTATTCTGTGTATGGAGACACACACACACACACACACTACATTAGTAGTATTTTAACCTATCTTTTGCCTGAACAATATACACAGTTTCACATCTGTGGATTCAACCAACAATGGATCAAAAATATCAGGAAAAATATGATTGTACTGAACATGTAGATATTTTTTCTTAAATATACAGGAAGATGTGCATAGGTTATATTCAAATACTATGTCATTTTACATAAGGGACTTGAACATACACAGATTTTGGTATCTGGGGATATGAAGGGACAACTGCAGGATGAATAGAAGTTACTCTAATTAGATTAATAGATTCTTGTTGGGCATAAGTTTTAACCATTTTTTGTTCTATACTACGCTATATATCCTTTCAGGTAATTTTTAGTGAAATGTCTGTGCATGTTCTTTCCCTGTAGTTAATTTTAAAGAGCGAGAGGATGAGTGGGTCCCCAGCCTGGTACTTCACATACCTATTGCTAGCAGCCCAGCTAGATAGACTGCCCGGCTCCTGGCTGGCTGGATTCAGATGTTCACCCACATAAGAAATAAGCAAATGATATAGAAAGGAAAAATAAAGTTTATGCAATTTGATTAAACTGGGGAGAAGCAACTAGATGTTTCTCTGCTGGTCCTACAGAAGTGTTTGCAATTTATAGAAACAAAAGTCAGGTGTTGTACCTATGCTGATTTAGCTAGACTCTGTTAGACAGTGAGCATGTCTGTTTTTGGTTTCTTTGGGCAGCTCACAGACAAGGGGTAATTTTTATTCTCAGCCTGAGTAATTCAGGAGTTCTCTATTTTAGTCCCTTCCTATTTAGTTCATCCCTTAGTCTTAAAGGAATTGGGGTGCCACATCATCTGGTTGTAAGTTTATTGTTGGATCCTGTAATAGTTCATTTGAATTGTCAACTTGATTGGATTAAGACATGCCAATGATTAAGAGACCTCTAGGTGTGTCCATGAGGGCGTGTCTAGGAATGATTGGAATGTGGGATGGAACTGAAGTGGAGTCCCTCCCTAAGTGTGGGCAGCACCGCCCAATAGGATGGAATAAAAGCTGGGAGAACAAGGAAGCAGATGCAGATGCAAGCTCAGCTCTTCTTGAACGGGTTCTTGATTGCTGCTTCCATGTGTGAGGATGTCGGACTCTCGCTTCTTCACTCCTCCAAAGCAGACTCTGCCAGTGATTCTCCAGGTAGTTTCCAGAAGCCTTGGTCTTGGACTAGGGTAGCTCTGTTGATCCTTCTTGTTTTGGGGCTTCTGTGTCTTGGACTGTGCAACTGCTGGTTCTTCCAGTTTTCCAGCTGCAGATGGCCATTGTGGACTATCCAGCTTCTAGTCATGTAAGACAATCTAATAAATCCCCTTTTATAATCATACTTCCTGTTGATTCTGTTCCTCTAGAGAACCCTGATTAATACAGATCCTGTGTAAATCCTATCAAGGAACTCTGAATTATAAGGCAGCCAGATGCTTATTTCTGAAGGACTTCTGTATTAGTTTGTGTAAGAACTCTCTTCCCACAGTCTCCCAGCAATTTATTTTGGTGGGGTTTAATAAGTGACTCCATGCAGTTTTCCTCTAACTTTGAATTATAACTTCTGAACATATTGCTGATTATTTGCCAAGCATTTTGGTCCCAGATCATGGGAGCCTTGTCCTTTCTTTGATCTGACTGGTCTCATGTTGAAAGGAAATTGGCCTAAAGAGACCTTTTCTAAGGAAAAAAAGATAAAATTTTTTAAAATGGTGCTGGGGAAACTGGTCATCCATTTGTAGAAGAATATAATTAGACACCTATCTCTGTGCACGAAAATCAACTCAAAGTGGATCACAGACCTAGAAATTAGACCAAAACACTGCAGCCGTTAGAAGAAAACATGGGGTTAACACTCCAACACATTGGCATGGGTACCAAGTTCCTTAATAAGACCCTTAAAGTTAAAAATAAAACCATAAATCAATAAATGGGATGGCATCAAATTAAAAAGCTGCCCAACAGAGGAAACAATTAAAAATGCAAAGAGAGAGCCTACAGAATGGGAGAAACTCTCTGCCAGTTACTCTTCCAATAGGGGGCTTAATATCCAGAATAAATAAACAACTCAAAAAACTTAACACAACAAAACAAATAACCTCAATCAATAAATGGGAAAATAAGCAAAACAGGCATTTCTAAAGGGAGAAATAATAAGAGCCATCAAATATATGAAAAAATGTTCAACATCATTAACAATCATGGAAATGCAAATCAAAACCACACAGATTATCTCCAGTCAAAATGGCAATCATCATGAGTACAAATAACAATAATAATTGCTGGCAAGGATGGGAGGGTGGGAGATATACCTGATATTGTTGGTGGGACTGCAAAGTAGTACAACCACTTTGGAAAGCAATATGAAAATACATCAAAAGTCTAAGAATAGGACCTTGATTCACCTATCCCACTCCTTGCTATTTATCCAAAAGAACTAACATCAATATACTATAGTGATACATGCATGCCAATGTATATAACAGTGCAATTAATTCTCAATAGCCAAATTATGGAACCAGCCCAGGCACCCATCAACAAACAAATGCGTAAAGAAAATATGGTATATATATACAATTGAGTTTTACTCAGCCACAAAAAAAGAATAAATACAAAGAACCCAATCAATAAATGGGCCAAGGAACTGGACAGACACTTTACAGAAGAAGACACACAGGTAATTAATCAATATATGAAAGTGTTCAACATCTCTAGTAATTAGAGAAATACAAATTAAAACAACTCTAAAATTTTATCGTACTCCAATTAGAATTGCTTTCATCAAGAACACAAACAATAATAGATGTTGGTGTGGATGTAGGGAAAAAGACATACTTTTACATTGCTGGTGGAGTTGCAAATTGGTGCAGCCACTTTGGAAAGCAGTATGGAGAATCCTAAGAAAATTTGGAATGGACCCACCTTTTGACCCAGTTATCCCACTCCTTGGTTTATACCCAAAGGACCTAAAATCAGCAAACTACAGTAACACAGCCACATCAATGTTTATAGCAGCTCAGTTCACAATAGCTAGATTGTGGAACCAAGCTAGATGCCCTTCAACAGATGAATGGATAAAGAAACTCTGGTATATATACACATTGGAATACTATTCAGCCATAAAGAAGAATAATATTATGGCATTTGCAAATAAATGGATGGAATTGGAGAATATCATGCTAAGTGAAATAAGCCAAGCCCAAAAAACCAAAGGCCGAATGTTTTCCCTGATAAGTGGAGGATGATATATAATGGGGGTGGGGGTGGGGAATGAGAGAATAATGGGGGAACTTTAGAATATGTAGAAGAAAATGAGAGGGAGGGGGGTATGAAAAATGGTGGAATGAGACAGACATCATTACCCTATGTACATGTATGATTACACGAATGGTATGAATCTACATTGTGTACAACAATAGAAAAGAAATTATGTACCCCATTTGTGTACAATGAATCAAAATGCAATCTGTAAAAAATTAAAAGGTAAATAAAAATAATAATAAAAAATAATCAGAAGGAAAAAAAAGAATAAATTTATGTCATTTGCTGAAATATGGATGGAACTGCAGAGCATCATGTTAAGTGGAATAAACCAGATTCAGAAAGTAGAGTATTGAATGTTTTCTTCTGTGAGAGGAGGGGAGACAGAAAGTGGGGAATATTTTTAAAAGGGGTGGGAATCTATTTAAAATAGAAGAAAGATCAATAGAGTAAAGGAAGGGGATAGAGAGGGAGGAAGAAGAGGAGGGCATGAGGAAGTACTGAGGAAGGAAATTAACCTAATTATGTTACATCCATATACAAATACACCATGATAAATCCTGCATAGATAGACATATAAATACATAGATAAAATTATACTGTACTAATTTACATGATGATGATGATGATGATGATGATGATGATGATGAAGAAAGATCAGTAGAGCAAGTGGATCAGAGGGAAGGAGCAGGAAGGGGAAAGGGAAAGTTCTGGGGAATGAGACTAATCAAATTACATTATGTGCATGTACAGATATGGCATAATGAGTCCACTAGCATGTGTAATTATAATGCACCAATAAAAATAAATTTAAAAGAGAAGACCCCTGTTTAGCCAATTTTAAGTAACATGAAAGACAAGTTCTTATGCAAGTTTCTCTAGCAGTCTACTGTTAAGAAATTTTAAACAGACAAGAAAAACACAAACTATAAGAGCAAAGCAAATCCAGTCCATACGGTAGATTTGAACATAAATATAATCTGTTCAGTTCCTATAGTTTCTATCTGTTCTAAGAAAACCAAGCTATTTGTAAAAGTAGTTCCCTCAAATTTGTATTATTAAAGAGTGCCTGTTAGCTAGAGTTTTTGTTATGTTAAATCAAGGTTCATTATCATCTGGGTAGAGAGTTCAACATCATATTTTGTATCACCTTTAGAATTTAGGTACATTCCACAGAACAGAAAAAATTTTGATTACACACTTAAGAATTAATGTTACTTTACCAATTTAGAACACACATATAGCCGGGAGCAGTGGCACATGCTTGTAATCCCAGAGGCTTCCTGAGGCTGAGACAGGAGGATCATGAGTTCAAAGCCAGTCTCAGCAATGGTGAGGCACTAAGCAACTCAGTGAGACCTTGTTTCTAAGTTAAAAAATACAAAATAGGGCTGAGGGTATAGCTCAGTGGTTGAGTGCTCCTGAGTTCAATCTCTGGTACCAAGAAAAAATAAAAAAGAACACACATATATATTTAAGTATATTCTATAAACCAAGTTACAATACAAACAGCACAACTTATAGAATTTTTTATCTTTTTTCTTTTTTTGGTACCCCAGAGTGACCCCAGGGGCACTCAACTACTGAGTCACATTCCCAGCCCTTTTTAAATATTTTATTTAGAGTTGCTGAGTTGCTTAGGGCCTCCCTGAATTGCTAAGGCTGGCTTTGAACTCCCAATCCTCCTGCCTCAGTCTCCCAAGGCATTGGAATTACAGATGTCTGCCACCACACCCAGCTTAGAACCTTTTTAAAATAGCCATTCCTATACATGTCTCATACCAAAATCTTTAACCTTAAATTCATTTTGCAATGGAGAATAAAGCAGAATTGTCCCTTATTAACCACAGAGACATAGCTCAAGTTATCTAAAAGTACTACAAACAACATATGTCATTGTCATTACATAGAAAATATAATAACAGCAGAACAATTTAGTTACCACTACGATTGTTAATACTACAAACATGATTTACAGAATTACATCCAGACTATTTCTAATAGTAGACTGATACTACTATTTCTTAACAGTAGAGAAACTTGCATAAGACCGAATCTTTCCAAAATTTCCTATTGCTTAAATTTGGCTAAAACAGGGTCTTCTCTTTTTTTTAATTTATTTTTATCGGTGTATCCATAAAACACATGATATTGTTATGGGGCACAACTTAAGAACAGACTGGTTCACCACTGAGAAGTCCAAATTTGAGAGTCTTTATTAAGTCAGACAGCTGACTATCTCACACAATGCGCCCAAAGAATGGCTATTGGGAGAACAGCCCCAACCATAGGGTTGTAGGGGTTCTTATACCAAAAATCACATCAATCATAAGTGTTGCTATGGTTTGAAATTACAAACTAACATCATGAGGTCATCAACAGGGGGAAGTGGGTAAAAATGACCCTTACCTAGGTACAAACTAAAGAATGGTTACTAACAGCCACACAATCACTGTTCACATGGTACATTGTTTAGGAGCAATAGGAATCAAAAGAGAACAGTTTTTTATTACATAAGAATTGTCATTTTGTGTTACTAAACATGTCACACTAAGTTACTGATGATGGGGACAGAGGCAGGGTGTTCCCATGGGAGAAGCTAAGCAATTGTTGATTGGTAGAGACGTGGGGTGTTCCCATGGGAGAAGCTTATTTCCTACATAACATGGAGTCTCAGAGCAAAAATGGAGTCTATCTGGCCTATAACATTCTCATGGAACCAGATCTGTCAGCTGATCACAATATCATTGTAAAATAGTATTTCATTTAACTAGAGTTATAAGCCAAAAAGAGACTTTGGGACAAATAAAGATTTTGATAAGCTCTAACTTCTTGCAGTTCTTAATTTGTAAGCAATTAAAAACTTAATAAAATCAACAGAAAACATAGGAAATTATCTTGATGAAACATAAAATCTTCGTTCTTTAAGTCGTATTTTTTAACTTTTCTAAGAGCAGATTAGTCATTGCAAACTGTTGGAACCTACTTACAAATGCATTTTAAAAGTTACTTTAAGTTCCTCTAGTATTTAAGGATTACTAGACTTTTGACATCACATATACTTCAAGATCCATTTAACAACCTTGAGGGACATTTTAAAAACACAGCAAAGTACATTGATGATTACAACAATAAAATCCAGGTAGTTTGTACAGAAAATATAAACCCATAAACAGAAAGCGTCAGTAGTTCTATAAGCAACATCATATAAAGTCATTTTTACTCTAGGTTAGCAAAGGGACTGATGTTAGTTTATAGAGAATTGTAAAAAGGCTTTCAATTTTATTTTTAACAATCACAACTTTAGGGCCTTGAAACTTTTCTAACAAGGGGATTGTGAATATTAACTTAAACAGGCAAACCAGGTTTAAAAGCTGATATCTAAAAACTCATCAACCATCAAATACTCCTTGAGTCCAATATAAAGAATAATCAAGATTGTGGAAATGCAAGTAATAAATACTTGGGCTACTGAATGAAGATACAGACAGAATTTCTGATAGAGATTTTCTGAAAGTACTATTCGGATTGATAATCAATTTACAACAAAAAACAACCAAAAATCCTCACAATTTTTAACTCATTATAAAATGATATCATTCCAAAAATCAGAACTGTAAACCACATGTAGGTTATTAACAATTTCAAAATCATATTATTTCCTCTGACTTATTTCAGACCCAGAACAAAGAAAAACTACCAAATAAAATTAAACTTTTTTCAGTTTAAGAATCCTCCCAACATGTTTTAAATAACACTTAATTATAAACTTTACTGAATTCAGTTCAAACTCTGTCTAGACATTTTGGTGAATGGGTTCACTTGTGAATTTTCAAATCTATTGAACAATTAATATTTTAGACAAACCATGAATACCATACATAAGTATAAGCATTATACACTTAATAAAAATAAATAAAACAATGTATTTCAGGTGTGAAAAGCCAAAGACTTTTAGCTCTGAATCTAGGTTCCACTGTAAAAATAAAACAATTTTAAAAGCTACATTTTCAAGAATCCAATCTAAATGATGGATCGGAAAATAGAACACTTTGTCTACTGCAGAGAACAGGGGAGATTTTTTAACTTTATTGTAGACTGTTGACATTAGGTCACATAAACAAACATATTTGGAAACCATTAATATTATTTGGAAAAACCTATGTTAATGGTCTTTTATAGAAAAAAAAAAGAATGTTTTCCTAAAAATTGATAGAAAATTTATAAACCTGATTTATTAAATTTTTTTACAACTATTTTTAGATTACCCATGGAAATTAAGCATAATTAATAGTCTAACTTATTTCTCTGTAAAAATCATAAAAAGTAGTTGTATATAGCAAGCATTGACCATTACATTTTAAATATCTAGAGACAAACATCCCAATTGGTTAGCAGACAAGAAGAAAACAAAACAAAACCAAAAAAAAAAAAAAAAATCCATATGCTACCAAATTTACTAGTCATTCATGTGAATCAAAGGCATTTAGGTTAACAAAACAGTGTTCTGTCTTAGCTATTAGCCAATTTGTTACCATTACAAACAAACAATATATAAATAGGTGCATGTAAGAAATTTCAGAGCTTAGATTTACCATTTGCAAGTTTTAAAGGCCAGACTGTTGATCCAATATAGCCCTAAACTGTCTGCAAATCTTCAGTTTGCATTTCCACAGGTAAAACTCTCAGTTGAAGCCAGGTAGAAAATTTACAACTCAAAGATTCAGATTAGTAAAACTTGAATACCCAGTTTTTCTTACAAGACAGAGAGAAAAAAAATCTGATAGTATAGACAGAAAAAGACAATCAAAAGTTTTTAAATATGTAAAATCAAAAAGTGAATTCATCAAGCAGGGAGGGAAGTGTCAAGACATTAAAATACAGCAGTTTTGGTTGAATTCTGTCCTTTTTTGTGTTTTTGATAGAGATTCATCTGATGACTGAAGCAAGAGTCATCCTTGGGAACAGGGAATTCTCTGTCATTGTAACCACCAAATTTTAGTTCTCTGTTAAGACATTCGTCAAGTTAATAAACATATAACACAGTTGCTTTAAATCAGAGTGCGTTTTCAGCTGTGTAGGCCAAGCTATAATCAAAACCTTTCTAAGGAGCTCCAAGATAGAATTAGTACCATTCGTTTTGACAACAGAGATCTCCTAAGCACATAGTTCCATTCTCTACACCTCAGTCTCTTCCAAACAAACAAATTGGCACTATCAAACAACTCCTGTCAAAGACGAGGCCAATTTTTCCTGTCAAATAGTTCAAGAAAGAACTCCAGATTGATTTCAGAAAAAAACCCAAATTGGACTCAAAGCTCCGAATGACAGGAAAGGAAGGGTGAGGATTGCGGTACACTGCTGACAAGACAAGGGGGCAACCAAAGGTTAGGCCCACAGATTCACTAAAGTTCATTTTCCCATTCTATCCAAAGCAGCAGAGACAGTCAAGTCTGGTTAAGGGGAAGAAGGGAGATTCCAGGAAAATAATAATAATAATAATAATAATAATAATAATAATAATAATTAGAGGAAAAGAAAGTGGAAGGAGGAGTGGGAAAGAAGAGGAGGAGAAGGAGGACAAAAGGAGGAGGAGAAGAAAGATAGGGAGGAGGAGAAAAGGAGGAGAAGCAGGAGGAAGTAGTAGTAGTAGTTGTTGTTTTGAACCTACAGGGACATCCCATTCCAGTTTTCTTCCTCCAGGATCCTCTAGCTATGGGGAAGCATTATAGTCCCAGCTTAGAGTCACCATTTTGTTACTGGCAGCTCAGCTAGATATCCTGCCACCATCCCGGCTGGCCTGATTTGACTACCCACTTGCATAAAAAATGAACAAACAATGTAAAAAGTAAAAATTAATTTTATGCAACTTGATCAAACTGAGGAGAAGCAGCTAGATCGTTTCTCTGTGGTCCTAAGAACCTATTCAAAATTAATAGAAACAAAATCCAGGTGTTATGCTTAAATGAATTTAGCTAGGCTGTGTTAGCCAGAGAACATGTCAAGTCTTCAGCTTCTTTGGTACAGTACAGGACGGGGGATGGCTTTTATTCTCAGCATGAGAAGGTTGAGGAGTTCCCTGTTCCAAAATCATCTCTTGTTTCCTCTGCCCCCTGCCTCATAGTAAACTTTAGACTAATAGATGGATCCTTACTGGTGAACATGTTCTTGTTTCATTCTTTGCAATCTAGATCTATCAAGGAATTTCTGTATTGAATAAAAGTCTTTCCTCCCAAGAAAAGATTAAGGTGTTTTAAAACACTCCATGTGGGATGAAAACACATATTCTATAACATAGATGAACATTGACAGTATTATAAATGTAATAAAACAGTCATAACAGGACAAAATACCATGATTCCACTTATTTGAGATACCTGGGGAGTCAAATTTACAGAGACAGAAAGTAGAATGACAGTTGCCAGGAGCTGGGGAGTAGGATGGAGGGAATGAGACATTGTTTCTAATGTAGAGAGTCAGTTTTGCAAGAGGGAAAGACTTCTGGAGATGGATGGTGTGATTGGCTATACAATAGTGTGAATGTACTTAATGCCAGTGAACTGTACAATTAAAGTGATTAAGATAGCAAATTCTGGACTGGAAATGTAATTCAGTTGGTAGAGTGCTTGCCTCACATGCACAAGGTCCTGGGTTCAATCCCCAATACCCCCCACAAAAAAATTTTATGTTAAGTGTATTTTAATATAATTTAAAAAATAAAAACTACCCAGCTGAAACCTAGAAATAGCATTTTCTCCCCATCCTTTTCTTATAGGTATTTTAACTCTGTATTGTGCCTTACAGGGAGATGTGATTTTGTTTCTTATTATGTGAAACTCTATGAAGCTAAGTACTTGTTCTCTTCCAGAAGAAGAAACCTACCACCAATATCAGGTTAATTCTGAGTTCAAGGTACTATGAAAATAAAGGTTTCATTGTGCCAGAAAAGTTCATGTTCCTGTGGGCCACAGACCTATAAACCCAAGTTTATAAATTTTAGCCAGTGGCAGCCAAGAGCTGAGAGTTTATCTCCTCCCCAAGTGAGAATTGCAAACAACAGCGCAGGAAGGACTCTGTGGGAGTTCTTCACTAATGCTATGGAAGTTCTGGCTTAAACTTTCTATATAATTGCTAGGAAATTGAGCATTTATTCATTAATCCAACCACTCAAAATGCAAATGATGTCCACACTCTCTCTTGGATTTACCCACTCCAATGCCTTCCCATCACAATTGCACTGTTACCCTAAAAGCCAGCATCTCTTCCCACCTGAACTTTTGAAATAGTCTTTGAGCCAGTGCCCCTGCTTCCTACCTTGTGCTATTTTTTAATGCAGCAACCAATACTGGTAAAAATGCAAGTCAAATTCCTTCCTCTCCTATTGAAAACTCTCTGATGACTTCCCATTTCTAAATATACAAAATTACAAATATTGTATGTTTTCAGTACATACACATTGAATCAATAAGAGGATATAAATTGAGTGTCTTGATTATCAGAAACTGACCTAGAAATGAGGTACACAGACAAATAACATTCTTTTCTCTCTGGAACTTTGTACTCTGGGATTTGAGATTAACACACAGGTCAATAAATACAAAATTAATGTTATTTTCCCCTGATTAAAGTCTGAATGAAGATAGTTGAGCATAAACAATAAAATGCCTGGTTCTACCTGGGGAGAAGGTGAGTAACAGGTGAGACTTGACTTTATAGACTAGTGGTCATTCCAGGAACATGGAGAGGCATTCCAGGGCAAAAGAGCCACAGCAAGGTATCAAGATACAGACTCATATCCAAGGAGGAGCATGTACTTCAATATGGTGAGACCATAAAATATGGAAAAGATGGGGTACAGGCCAAAGTCAGAACATAAAAGTTGAATTCAAAGATTTCAAAACCTTTATTTACATTGTTTGTGTTTACTGTTTATCCTACAAGCAGTGGGAAAGTCATTAAGGTTTTTAAGATAGGAGAGATTGGATTCCATTTTTGTTACAGATAGGTCACTATGAAAGCAATAGGAAGAATTCATTAGAGACTTCAAAGTCAATTAATGGTAAGAACTCACAGTTTTTGAATGCCTACCATCTTCCAAGGTCTGTGATAAGTCCTTCACTTGTATTACTTTAATTCTCAGATCAACCTGTGTGATGGATACTATTATTTTGCCTAGCAGATAGATATTAAGTTCAAGGTCATACTGTTATTCAGTTACAGAAACAAAACAGAAACCCAGAGAATCAGCCTTTAAAAAAGACAGGAGAAAGGAAGAACAGTAAGGAGATAAAAGTTCCAGCACATAGTCTGAATCAAGTAGGTGGAAAAGAAGATTAGGATCCTAAAATGCCCCCAAGCCTCACTCAGTTGACTTGATGGATGGTGATGTGGATCACTAGTATAGAAGATGGTTCAAACTTAGAAGGAAAACTCATGGAAGATCTGGAAAGCAGGTGCACATGTAAATTTGGATCTGAAGGGAAGGTCAGAGTGTAAGATGCACACTGAGAAATCTCTAAATGGAAGGAGAAGTCATAAGGGAAATGATATCAAACATTGATAGAAGAGTGTAAGGGTGAATTTTGTCCTCCCCAAGAGGTATTGAAGTCCTAACTCTCTGTAGCTGTGAATGTGACCTTATTTGGAGATAACACAGGGTCCCTGCCAATGATCAAGTTAAGATGAGATCATTGAAATGAGTCTTAATCCAATAAGACCATGTGATTAAAATAGGAGAAAATTACACTCAGAAACAGACACAGGAAGAGTGTCATGTGACAATAAAGGCAGAGATTGGGTTGGTGCATGTCCAAGCCAAGGAATGGCACAGATGGCCAGCAAATCATGAGAAGCTGTGAGAAAGAAGCATGGAATAGACTCCTGTTCAGTCTTCAGAAGGAAACCCTAATGACACTTTGATCTCAGATTTCTGGCCTCCAGGACTGGGGAATAATAAATTTATGTTGTCTAAGCCACCAGTTTGTGACAATTTGTTAAAGCAACCCTAGGAAACTAATACTAAAGGGAAGAGGGGTCCATGAGCAGAGAGGACTAAGTGATGATTGGTGATGAGTGAATGAAGACTTAGTTCAAAAATGAGTTTGCTAATCAAAAAAGCAGGAAAAGCTATTCCAAGAGGGGAAAAATGAGCCTGTAAAGTCTCTGTAAACTGTACTATTGCAAACTTCACTTTATAGTTGGTACAAAGCAATCAAAGGCCCAGGGGAACAATTAGCTCTGTTTTGTGTTTTAAAATGGTTGTGTTCTAAAAAGATACTAGCAGTGACAAGATTGCTTTTTTAATCTACCAAAATTATTCCACTAAAATAGGCAAAGCAACTGGATTGGCAAAAGTAAAAAAAATTGTGGACAATACCGGCAGATAAACTCTGTGTTGAGACACTCACTTGGTCACCTGAGAACAAATTAGTGAGGGCTTCTAAGATCCATGTGGTGTCAACAACCACACAGGACAAAGTAGAGGATAACCTTGAGAAGAGAATTACCTAATCCCCAATAAGTAATCACTGGGAAGTGCAGTGGGTCAGTCTGGGAGGAGCAGGAGAAACTGGGAGGGTGTTCTCCATGACCCAATACAAGGGTGAGTCCAAAGAGGCCGTAATGCAATGAAATTCCATGCTATGAGACCAGGCCCTTCATTGTCATTAACTGACCAACTGAGTCCCCTTACAAAACAAGGCTCTATATTGAAGATAATTTGCTGGGAAGAGATTCCAAATTGAGTAGGACAGGATCAACCACAAGAAATTAAAGAGAAAGTCTACAGTCTAAGGGAATAAGAGGGGACTGAACAGAAACATGTTAGAAAGTAACAAGTGATCTTATTTTTTTAGCCCTTAATGAGAACAATTAAAGAATGTGTGCTTGAGCAGCAAAACTAGCAAAATGATCTTAAAAATACAAGAAAATTGAATTAACTTTTAAAACAGCAAGAACAAAATGATCAAAGTTATTATGAGAAGAGAATAAGAAAACTAATAAGGTTCCTACAGACAATGAAAATACACCAGAAGAAAAGCATTTACAACCAGGTTAAAAAAAAAATAAGTAAAAATTTCAAAATAAGCTCTAAGAAATTAAGAAAATCATAGAAACTATGAAAGGAAAATGTGAGAATTGGAAAGATTCAAAAAAGAAGTGAGTCAAAAAGGTAAGACTTGACAAGAAGGTAGATAGAACTCAACATAGAATTCTAATTTTTAGAAAAAAAAGGTCAGAGTGAATATTCAACTAAGAAGAGATATGGCATGATTCAAACACCATCTTAAAAAAGATAGATGGAAAGGAGGAAAGACTTTGGAAAACCAATTTGAGATTAAAAGGATTCCAGAGAAACACAGAAAATAAAGAAGATACAACATACATATGTAAATGAGAGTTCCCAAAAATGAACACCAAAGCCAACAATTAGAAAAATTACTAAACACTCTAATTCAAGAAAGCTTAAAACTACAGTTGAAACGTTGAAGCTATGTAATAGGCAGATCACATCTCAGAAAATTGATACAAAATAGCCATCATCAAGATATATTCTATTGCAACCCGCTGGACCAACTCTCGAGAGTCCGACAAGGAGTGAAGGGGAATTGGAAAATAAAGATTCACAGACACAAATTTTGAAGATTAAGCTGAGATCAGGTGGAGCTCTGCTCTCTGATGGAGATGTAAATCTAAAGGGATATCCCAGCCATCTATATGTTTCATTATCAGGTTAAAGACTATGCAACCATTATTCTTTGTTTTCAGGAAAGTTACAGAAACTAGGACATCCTATGTAGCTTTTCCACAGTTGCAATCCACAGTCGCAAAGTGCAATGTTAGGAGCTTTGTGTAGCTCTCAAGAAAGTCCATTGTTTAAAGTTACTGTAATGCAGGTAGGAACTGGAGAAGTGGAGCTGGTGAAACATTGTGGTTGTCTAGCATAAGAATTCCTTTCTTCTGAGGAGCTGTGTGCCTGAGATCAAGGTCAGAGCTGACAGGACTCTTGCACAGAGCCTCCTCATGCAGAGCAATACCACAACAGCTAAGTATCCTGTGCCCTTGCACAGAAACATTCCCAAGCACCAGGCTTGCACAGCCATGAGGTCACCAGAGACCCCTAATCTCAGTCAGGCTCTCCCATCCTCTTTCACCACTCTCCATAATATTCTAGTCAGGCGCAGTGGTACACACCTGTAATCCCAGTGGCTTGGGAGGCTGAAGCAGGAGGATTGCAAGTTCAAGGCCAGCCTCAGCAACTTAGTGAGCCCCTGTCTCAAATTTTACAAAAGAAAAAGAGCTGGGGATGTGACTCAGTGGTTAAATTCCCCTGGGTTCAATCCCTGGTACCAAAACCAAAACAAACAAACAAAACATAAAAAGAAACAAAATTTTATTTGGTAAGCTAAGTGCAAAGGTCTAATAGCTTATAATAGAAAGAACAGGAGCAGTTTTTCTACCAGGCTTTTCTATGACAATCCTTTATGCTAATAAACAAGGGAGTAATAGATATAAAATATGTAAATAAATAAATAAGTGTAGATTTTGCCTTCCATGGAAATTGCATGAGATTTTTATCCATTCAACCTGTCCTTCCAGTGAAAAAGTTGACCTGGCTTTTCTGCTCTTCTGCTTTCTTGCTGTATCCCTACTAATGGCATCAGAGAGTCTTTGTGCTGCACAAGCACAGTTCTTTCACAGACTTGGGAAGTGGATGCCTATCTCCAAACAAAACTGAAACTTTTGGGTCTGTGTAACCAGAAGAACCTCATCCCCACCTACAGCAAGTCAATAGCTGTGTACTGTTACAAATACACAAGAACTCAAGGACCCAAAGTTTCTTGAGAGATCTACTGGAAAGCAAGCTCCAGAAAACCAAACACTTAGAAATACTGACAAAAGGTCTGGAGAAGTACTATTCTGGCTAATTCATGGGAAAGAGTGATAGACTCAGAATATCATCATTTAGCAATCCTAATTGCAATATCATCAATTGATGATAAACCTAAGAGAAAATCATCATGTGCCTCCTAATGAAAGTAGACATTGTAATCTGCCTAAAATGATCAGACTTGGATTTCACTCAAATTCTGACATCAATTACTCATTTTCAGAAAACATGAAAGACTGGTATGTTAACTACACCATAAAATCAACAAAATCAACCCAACAAAATATATGCAAGAAATTTTTTAAATGGAAGGGGAATTCATGGTGTAAAAAAGACTTTTAAGATACATATGGAATAATCACCATGTATAGACGCTGTTTAGATTACATTTCAAACAAGTTGCTAACAATTATGGTTATCGGGAAAATACAAACAGTGAGGATGTATATTGAGAAATTATTTTTGTTATTTGTAAGTGTGATAATGATTTGGTTTAAATTTTTCTAATAAAATATTTACAGATTAAATAATGTGATCCCTGGGGTTTGCTCAAAATAACATGGTGTCAGGAAGTAAGTGCAGGAATATATGAAAGATCATCAATAAATATTTAATCTGGGTTATAAGTATAATGGAGTCATTAACTTTGTTTTTATTCCTTTTATGTATGTTTGAAATTTTCAATATTACAAAAGGGTTTTTTTAAGCACTAACATGAACATGTGTGTCAGTACTTCAGACTATACATTGTGTCCTAGGAGAAATTCACATCAAGATAACTGTTGCACACTCAGAGAATAGGACAAGAAACAATGTATGTAGGTTTTCAAAGTAGCAAATCTATTCCATACCTGAGTTCCCATCACACGTCACCTCACTCTCATTGCAATTCAGTGGAAGGCCTTCAAGGAGGACAAAAATTGTAGTGACTTCTAAAAATCAGCATTAGGGCTGGGGTTGTAGCTCAGTGGTAGAGCACTTGCCTAGCATGTGTGAGGCACTGGATTTGATCCTCAGCACCACAATAAATAAATAAATAAATAAATAAATAAATAAATAAATAAATAAATAAAATAAAGATATTGTGTCCATTTACAAATTTAAAAAAAAATTAAACAAAAATAAAAGCATTAGAGGATGACGTACTTGCAACTTTGAGGTTTAATTGTTAAGTCACCATGTTAATTGTTTTGTGTGTGTCCTTGCATACAGTGACTTGCAGAAGAGAAAAACAACCCAAGTTCAAATTACAAATTGACACTCATCTCTTTCTTATTTTCTGTGTTTTCTTTCTAGGTATTTCCACACAATATACTTAGGTATTCGCAGCCGACAGAGTGGGGAGAATGACAGATGGAGGTTTTACTGGAAAATGGTGTATGAGTATGCCGATGTGAGTATGCTGCATTTGCTAGCCACCTTTCTGGAAAGTGCTCCACAGCTGGTCCTGCAGCTCTGCATTATCGTACAGACTCATAGATTACAGGCCCTCCAAGGTAAGGGCTTGCAATTTGGTTTCTGAATTTGGGGAAAGATTAACTGGCTACTTTTGTCACAATCCAAGAAATTGTCCTAATGCCCTCTGTTGACGCAGCCTGTTGTATGTCTGCTGTTTTACACATGATCTGTGAACGCTGCATGGTGTTTCCTTCACCATCACTTGTCATGGCTAACTAATAGGAAGACCAATATTTTTGCCCTACAGCTGCCCTCTTAGTAGGAAAAAAACATACTTGGTGATTTTTATACTTGGTGAATAGGGAGATGGGGTCAAGGCTTTCTGGTTTTTATGATAGAATAATTTTCTGAGGTTTCACAAAGACAGAACTAGTTATGATTCTCCAATACATACGTGAGTAATCTCTACCATTTCCTTTTTTTTTTTTTTTGAGTTAGGTTTTGCTATGTTGCTCTGTCTGACCTTGAATTTACAAATTTTCCTGCCGCAACTTCCCAAGTAGGTGGGATTACAAACATGCACCACCATCCATTGCTCCATCACTCCCTTTTGACATTAGGAAACGGAAAAAAGAGAAATTAAAAGGAAATGGTAGGGATTACTCTAGTATTAAAATTCATATCAAAAAATGTTCTTGATATTTAACAATGTTATTTATATACTACAAAGTTTTATAAAATGTATTTTATTATCAGATTAAGATTTTTTGTGTTGTTTTGTTGTTCAACAATCTCATCAGTAAAGGTGCTCACTGCATTTATAACAGAGCTGCCATGGTGTTTCCTTAGAACCTGCAGCTCGCCTCCATTCTAAATGAATAAGCAGGAATGTTAGGCCAACTGGTGGGTAGACATGTGAATAAATGTGAGTGGCAGATGGGTAAGAGGTCATTTCCAAATAAATGCTTCCTAGTTTTTTGTCAATTCTGTAACTAAATAGATATTGTTAAAGAGGTTAAGATATTGCATTGTACTTGTTTTTTTTTTTTTTTTTTTTTTTTTTTTAAGTCTCAACAGAGTTCCCTGGGAGTTCCTCTGTACACAAACATTGCTACTATGTTCTCACTGCAGTCCAACTTGTGACTTGGCCTGGTGGGTGTGCAAAATCTCTACAGTGTCCTTGCAGCTCTTATGCAAAGAACATGTTAGTTTGGGCTGAGTGCTTTATTCAGCAATAAGTTTTGGGTGCACAGAAAAGAAAGATATAAGGAGCCCTGGTAGCCTTTTATTCAATGAGCCATTTATTTAGAGATTCCTGGCCCAACCCTGGCTTTCAGACTTCAGTTCTTGAAGTTAGAGAAGAGGGTGGAAGATATCCATAGGGTATGCTTCTAGAAAACAAGTTGGAAGAAACAGAAAGAGAGGAATTTACACAGAAATAGAAGCAAAAAGCACTAAAAAGAAGGAGGCCATACAAATTAATCATGGGGGCTGTTCAATAGTATCTAAGTGGGTATGCAGATGTTCTGACTTTGATCATCTCACTGCCTCATAAAGTGACCTTGGACAAGCCACTTTATGTCTCTGGGCCCCAGATTTCTCTAAGGTGAAGGACACAAGTTAAATTAGATCATCTTTCATTTTCGAACTCTTTGATAGCTCTTTGAATCAACAAATGCTTAACCAGTATATATTATCAGGTAAATGCCTGAGAGAAAGTCTGTAAATGAAGATACAAATGACATCATAAGGCAACATAAAACTAAATCTCCATCAGAAAAGCTAGTCTTCATCTCCAGAACAGTTTGGCAACTCCTTAGTACAGGTATACTATCGGAAACGCTTAGAAGAGGAAAATCCAAGATCAAAGGTAGTATGTTACAAGCCACCTCTCCTGTGGCCAAAAGTTATTGAATGTCTCTATTGGTTTTCTAAAAGATTAAAAAATCATCAAGATGTTTTGTCCCCGAGGTAATGGAGATAAAGAAGGAAACGTGAGAGAGGGTATAGGAAAAGATCACATTTTGGTTTAAGAACTTAATGTAAAATTTCAGAGAAAAATATACATATATATTATATATATACACACACACATATATGCTTGTGTATAATACATATATACACATATCTATACATATATAAAACCAAAGACCAAATGTTTTCTCTGACATACAGAAGCTAATTCACAATAAAGGGGTTAGGGGTGGATAGGGAAGAATAGAGTTACTTTATATTAGGTAGAGGGGAGTGAAGGGAGGGGAAGGGGTGTAGGGGGTAGGATGATAGAGTGAAACAGACATTATTACCTTATGTATGACAGCATGACCAATGTGATTCTACAATATGTACAATGAGAAAAATGAGAGATTATACTCCAATTATGTATGATCTCTCAAAATGTATAAATGCATTCTACTATCATGTACAACAAATTAGAACAAATTAAAAAATTTAAAAAGCATATATATAAAATACACACACACACACACACACACACACACACACACACATATGAAAGGCAATTTTTAGTCTTTATTGGATTATTCACACAAAATATAGCTGCCAAAATTTGTATATCTTTGATTTGTGGCTCTTCCCTGACACCTGGTTTCCCCAGTTTATTTACTAAACTGAGCATTTACATCTGGCCTGTATGCCAGACCCTGACCTTGGCCACAGGGAATCTTGCTTTCCAATATCAGGATGCTATAGGAAAAATGTGCCCTGCATCAGTCTCAAGGTTGTCAAAAAACCCATTAATCCAAAGATCAGAAGGATCCAGGCAAGACATTGAACACAGATGAGGATTAAAGCCACTTGGTTGAGTTTATTGTTACTGTGTTTTAACAAGGGGGGAGAGCTGAAAGTTGTGTAATGAAATCAAAGAGTGACCTCAAACAACAGCCATAAACCTCCAACAAATAAAGACTAACTCAGGCATCACTACATAATCCTTTTGCATTGAAAAAAAAAAATCTATCTTTAGGAAATGTGCTCCTGAATGCCCCTCTGCTTATGGATGATCCTGCTTACAAATGAACCAGCTTGTGAATTGAATTGATGTGGATTATAAGAACAGAGCTTTTCCTTTCTAGGAAAAGAAACATATGTGATAAAAGAGTCTAGCTTGATATGCATTTTCATACACCTTTAGTGGTAAGAAATTCCTGGGATTTGAATGTAAAAACACAACTCTATGCTTTGAATGCAAATAACCAATAGGCATGAAACCTGTGATGTATTCTCAAATAGCTCTGAATTAAAATCTCTAAAACATTCTTATTTAGCAGGTAGAAAATGGTCCTTAGTCATTCTGTATGTGACTGTGTTGAAAATTGTTATTTTAGCATAAAAGGATTATTGCTCCTTTACCCCAATTTCAACTCTCTAAAGGATGCTCTTTTAGAAACAAGAAGAAAATCAAAAGATATGGCATATTTTTTCTGGGCACAGTGGCACATGTCTGTAATCCCAGCTATTTAGGAGGCTGAGGCAAGAGGATCACAAGTTCAAGACTAACTTGGGCAAGGCCCTATCTCAAAATTCAAAAAATAAAAATAAATTAATTAATTAAAAAGAACTAGAGTGGAGGTTGATTCAGTGATAGGAGAAATGTAGAATTTTTTAAATGAAGGCTAAGGATTGCAGTCTCCTTGTGGAAATTGGTTAATCCTAAAACACTGTTAGCTATGAAAATTCTTTCTCAGCTCTCCATATTTATTGAGTCATTAAGTCAGAGATGCCTGGTTGCGCTGGAGGCTGACTGGCTTAGGGGAGAACTGCTGAAGCATAATTGTCCTTCAGCTTCTACCAGCCCAGGAAGACAGCTTGGCTCCTGCTTTGAGACCAGGAATCAGGGCAGAGCTGAGCCGCAAACCTGAACATCCAGTTTTATTCATTCCACACCATCACATGAGATGGATTGGAGGGCACTAGCTGCTCTCCACTGAATCTGAACTTCCCCAGAACCAATTATCTCTGCAGTGTAAAAAACACTCAAGGAGGTCTAGCTGCATCACTAGGAGAGCACAGCATGGTTGATGCACCCTGTACTCTCAGACAGTTCCAGTTTACATGTTGTTGTAGTGTCCCAATCTCAAGACATATCCCACCAGGAGAAAGAGAGGAAGGAGGCAGGCAGGAAGGAAGAGGGATGGAGAAAGGAGGAAGACTCTTGATAAGCGGAGATAGAAAACAGTCCTCCTGTTCTTCTCCATGCAGTGACCCTGACCTTATTAGTATTAAAGATGGTTGGTAAGGTGGAGTCCAAGGTCTGCCAATTCTATTTTGAAGCAACACCTCAGACTCAATCCCTTCACCTCACAGCTTTTGTACCACCCTAGTCAAATCATCTCTATCCCCACCCAGACCCTGGTTAGCTTCACATCCACCCTTCCCCTGTTCATTCCATTCTCCCTATACTGGTCAGAGAGATTGTTTTGACTCTGGTCATTCCCCACACAACTTAACACTTTCAAGGTTTCCCTTGGCACTCACTGAAAACTAAATCAAACCCAAGAGCACATTTCAAAGCCATTGTGTCACTGCATTCTTCTCATTGGGCATGACTGTGCATCTATACAATCCTCCTCTCTGTTCTGAGAATGTTTCCATTCCTTTTCCACCTCAGGGCCTTTGTACATGCTGTTACACTCTTTCTAGAATACTCCCCTCTCCTCTCCATAAGCCTGGCTAATTGGCACTAATTCACAAGAATTCAGGTTAATTTCTTCAGATTGGCCTGTCCTGACCAACAAACTTTTGTTCCCTCATTAGTATTTCATCATAGTGTTCTGAACTTCAGACTGTGACATTAAGCAACTTTCTTACAGTTGCTAGCCTTTAATTTCCCCTATGTACTGGGGAGTCATTATAGTGCTTAATTGAGAGTATTATCAAAATTAAGTGATGAAATAAATGCAAAGTATGTGGCACAGACCCTTGATATGTAATGCAATATTTCTTAGCTTTAATGTGCATAGCATCTATCTGCCCAGGACTCTTACTAAAATGCAGATTCTGACTAAGTCTTAGTTGAGGACTAAGTTGCTGTTTGGAACAGGGAAGTGACAGGTGAAAATTTTGAGGCATGTGAAAACAGGAGGAATAACCCAAATCAAAAGTCATGAGTTCTTCTTTTCCTATTCATATCCCTTTAATTTCTTTGGTCTGTCTAATTGCTCTGGCTAGAGTTTCAAGGACGATATTGAAAAGAAGTGGTGAAAGAGGGCATCCCTGCCTTGTTCCAGTTTTTAGGGGGAATGCTTTCAGTTTTTCACCATTTAGAATGATATTAGCCATGGGCTTAGCATAGATGGCCTTTACAATGTTAAGGAATGTTCCCACTATCCCTATTTTTTCTAGTGTTTTGAGCATGAAGGGATGCTGTATTTTATCAAATGCTTTTTCTGCATCTATCGAAATAATCATGTGATTCTTGACTTTAAGTTTGTTGATATGGTGAATGACATTTATTGATTTCCGAATGTTGAACCAACCTTGCATCCCTGGGATAAAACCCACTTGATCGTGGTGCACTATCTTTTTAATATATATTTGTATGCGATTTGCTAAAATTTTGTTGAGAATTTTTGCGTCGATGTTCATTAAGGATATTGGTCTGAAATTTTCTTTCCTCGATGTGTCTCTGTCTGGTTTAGGAATCAGGGTAATATTGGCTTCATAGAATGAGTTTGGGAGGGTTCCCTCCTCTTCTATTTTATGGAATACTTTGAGAAGTATTGGAATGAGCTCTTCTTTAAAGGTTTTGTAGAACTCGGCTGAGAACCCATCTGGTCCTGGACTTTTCTTTGTTGGTAGGCTTTTGATGACTTCTTCTATTTCATTACTTGAAATTGGTCTATTTAAATTATGTATGTCCTCCTCGTTCAGTTTAGGCAATTCATATGTCTCTAGAAACCTGTTGATGTCTTCGAAATTTTCTATTTTGTTGGAGTATAGATTTTCAAAATAGCTTCTAATTATGTTTTGTATTTCAATCATGTCTGTTGTGATATTTCCTTGTTCATTCTGAATTTTAGTGATTTGGGTTTTCTCTTGTCTTCTCTTTGTTAGTGTGGCTAAAGGATTATCAATTTTGTTTATTTTTTCGAAGAACCAACTATTCATTTTGTCAATTTTTTGTATTGTTTCTTTTGTTTCAATTTCGTTGATTTCAGCTCTGAGTTTAACTATTTCCTGTCTTCTACTACTTTTGGTGTTGGTCTGTTCTTCTTTTTCTAGGGCTTTGAGCTGTAGTGTTAGGTCGTTTATTTGTTGAGTTTTACTTCTTTTATTAAATGCGCTCCATGAAATAAATTTTCCTTTAAGTACTGCTTTCATAGTGTCCCAGAGATTTTGATATGATGTTTCTTTGTTCTCATTTACCTCTAAGAATTTTTTAATTTCCTTCCTAATATCTTCTGTTATCCATTCATCATATAATAGCATATTGTTTAATCTCCAGGTGTTGGAGTAGTTTCTGTTTTTTACTCTTTCATTTATTTCTAACTTCAATCCATTATGATCTGATAGAATACAAGGTAGTGTCTCTATCTTCTTGTATTTGCTAACATTAGCTTTGTGGCATAATATATGGTCTATTTTAGAGAAGGATCCATGTGCTGCTGAGAAGAAAGTGTATTCGCTCTTGGTTGGATGGTATATTCTATAAATGTCTGTTAAGTCTAAATTATTGATTGTGTTATTAAGATCTATGGTTTCTTTGTTCAATTTTTACTTGGAAGATCTGTCCAGTGGTGAGAGAGGCATGTTAAAATCACCTAGTATTATTGTGTTACGGTCTATTTGGTTTCAAAACCACCCTAAGATTCCATCTCACCCCAATTAGAATGGCTATTATCAAGAATACAAGCAACAACAGGTGTTGGCGAGAATGTGGGGAGAAAGGTGCACTCATACATTGCTGGTGGGGCTGCAAATTAGTGCAGCCACTCTGGAAAGCAGTGTGGAGACTCCTTAGAAAACTTGGAATGGAACCACCATTTGACCCAGCTATCCCACTCCTTGGCCTATACCCAAAGGACTTAAAATCAGCATATTACAGAGATACAGCCACATCAATGTTCATAGCTGCTCAGTTCACAATAACCAGATTGTGGAACCAATCTAGATGTCCTTCAATTGATGAATGGATAAAGAAACTGTGGTATATATATACAATGGAATATTACTCAGCCATAAAGAATGATAAAATTATGGCATTTGCAGGCAAATGGATGAAATTGGAGAATATCATGCTAAGTGAGATAAACCAATCTCAAAAAACCAAAGGACGAATGATATCGCTAATAATTGGAGGATGACACATAATGGGGGTGGGAGGGGTTAGTGTTAGGGTTAGAGTTAGGGTTAGGGAGGGGGGCAAGAATGGAGGAAGGAAGGACTGTATAGAGGGAAAAGTGGGATGGGAGGGGTGGAGGGGAAGGGAAGAAATAACAGAATGAATCAAACAACATTACCCTATGTAAATTTATGATTACACCAATGGTATGCCTTTACGCCATTTACAAACAGAGAAACAACATGTATCCCATTTGTTTACAATAAAAAAAAAATCATGAAACTTGAATTAATGCTTCTGTGCTAAAAAAGAAGTACAAGAGATACTTTGAAGACAGAATTGTCAGACCTTTAGACAAACGGGGTCTGGACTGAAAGAAAGAAGACCGAGGTATGAGTGTATTTGATTGACAGAGAACCTAGTAACAGTGAAGACAGGTAGATCAGGAGGAGCAGTCCTCTGGGGAGAGAATATTTGAGACATTTTAGGTCTGAAATGGTGGAGGACAACCAAATTAAAAAGCTCTGAGACTATTTGGGGGGCTGAAAGCAGGCATTAGAGTTACCTTGAATGTAGAACCTTTGGTTATATCTAGATGGTACATACAAATATTGAAGGTTCATGGCTAGAGTTACCCCGCCTGACCTTTTGGATGATCCTGAGAAGCTTTAAGATAGTAGAATGGGCTAATGGGTCTCTGAAGTTGCTTTTAGTTTTGCTATGGTAATTCTGTGGATACAATAAGCTGTCCCTATCTTTGGGGTCACTTCTGTGGATTCAATCAACAAAAATAGCCAAGAACAAAATTGTACTGCACAAAAAATATTCAGGAAATTATTTTTTAGGCTTTCATTAGATTGGATCAGTTCCATTCTACCTTTTTTTTTTTTTCATTGTCATTATTCCCTAAACAATACAGTTTAAGGACTATTTACATAGCATCTACATTGTATTAGGTATTAAAAGTAACTCAGAGATGATTTAAAGTATATAGGATGATACACAAATGGTATATGAAAATACTATGCCATTTTAGCTAAGAGACTTGAGCATCTCTAGATTTTTATCTCGGGGAGTCCTGGCCCAATCCTGTGAGGATACCAAGGGACAACAGTACTTGATTTTGTTTATGCAAGCCTGGTCTCTCATAGTCAGCAGAGAAGATATGGATTCATGTACAGACAATTGTGCACAGGCCTTCCCCAGCAATGTAGCATTGCTCATTATCACTCACTGTGTTGCAAAGTTGTGCTTCATGGAGCAGCTGAGGAATGCTGGGTAGGATCATGACATAACACATGACACAAACAATAAGTGTGTGAACTACAGCCAAGGTAAAAGCCACAGTTGTGTGGTTTTAAGAGCTGGGTGTGCATGCCTGCACAGAGAAGTGTCATACAGAAATAATGCTCCTTGTACAGCAAAACAAAACCAGGTCTTTACTACATGGGATCAGTGCAAATTTACCAACTTAAATGTTTCCACTTTTTCCAAATGACTTTACTTCTTAATTTCCAACTTTATTTGCCATTATTGGAAGATTACAACCTATACTCTAAGTGTAGTTAGCTAGGTTGTGCTGAGTGAGTTATAGACTACTATAATCTGGATATGAAATAGCCCCCAAAAGCCTATGTGCTAAAGGCTTGGTCCCTTTTCCGTGATGCTATTGGACAGTAGTGGAACCTTTAAGAGCTGGGGCCTACTTTAAAGAAGTTAGGACATTGGGAGCATGCCTGCAGGGGCTATTAGAATCCCCACCCCTTATCTCTTTCTCTTTGTTTCGGGATTACCATGAGATGAGCACCTACCTCCACCACATGCTCTACCATGTGCTGCCTTTCCACAGACTCAAAAGCAACTGAGTCGACAGACTGTGAACTGAAAGCTCCAAAACTATACACCAAAAATAAACCTTTCCATTTGTCTCAGGTAATTTGTCACAGAGATGGAAAGCTGATTAGCACACTGCCAAATGCCTTACCAAAGACCTTGTGCCCAGGATAGATTTGCTGAACAACAAGAGCAAAACACCTATACCTCCCTCTCTTCTCATTTTTTCATATTCCCCAAATTCTTTTCCATTGTCCACTTTACTAGCAGTTTATCCTGCATAGTTTGTGAAAAGAAGAAAGGTAAAAAGGGTTGAACAAAGTTTTTAATTTTTATTTTCTTGTCTTACATCCTGTGAGCTATTAGAGAAGTCCACAAAGGGCTGTTCTCAGACATCCTGCAAATACTGCCACCTGCTACTTAGGGTAACAGGTCCCTGAATAGAGAAAACTGCCTTATTTATTGTATCCTGATGAGGATTCTCAAGATCTGCATCACTGGCTTTCAAGAGAAGCAGGTAAAGACAAACTCCAGCCACCCTGATGTGGCTTGGGTTAGGGAAGGTCCTTCCACAACTAGGTTATACCTCCTCAGCAACACGCCATTGTCCCCCCAATGTACCTGGGTCTACCTCTGGGTTGCTGCAGAGGGGAAAAAACATGAGTAAGATTGCCAGTCTGTGAGTGAACCATGTTACAAGTCTCTTTAGATCTGTCTACTTTCAGGTCCTATTTTAGTAACTGGACCATCAACATGGAATGTCTATTATATGTGTGATATAGCTTCTTTCATGTTGTAATATATAATGCATTAAAAAAGAATCAAAATATGGATAATAGTTTGTAACATATGCCCATCACAAATTTCACATTGTTTTTATAACTGCATAATATACTAACACAAAAATTATCCTTTCTTTTCAAGTAATTCCCTTATTGTTGAAATTACAAACTATCATCTACATTTGCCATAAAAATAATGTTATGATAAGCACATTAACAACTTAATCTTTGTAAAGGACCTTAATTATTTCAAAGACAAATATCTGAAAGTGAATTTGCTGAATTCAAGGACAGGGAGGGTTTGAAAAATTGATCATTTCAATGTGTATTCCCAAAGAAGAATTCAACAATGTCTTAAGTTTCTGATTTAAATGCACAGGAATTCAGTGAGGGCAATAAATGTGATCACAACTGAGAACTCTTGAGAGTTAGAAAAGAGCTCTTAATAGTGGCCGTCTGAATATGAAAGGCATCATTCCAAGATATGTCCTAATTTCTTCCCTTGTTTCATTATTTATCCACCTTTGTGAGCTGTATTAAATCCATTCTGTCAATTTGCAGTAGTTCATTCTTAAACAAAATTTTACGAGTAGCTTTATCAGTGACTTGATTTAAACCAAAATTATAAGGAAAGCACAAATAAGATCCTTGATAAAATTCTGAGCGAAGCGAAGTGCTGAAGGACCAAACCATATAAAAATCATGAAACAGCAGCCTTGACTTGGAGAGTTGTGGTGGAGGCTTTCTAAATGTATCTAATGTCACTTACTGCCAAGCACTAAGGAGATAAAAGAGAGAGGGCATATCCTCTCTTTCCAGGTGCTGGCAAATTCAATGGAGGCTACTTGGTGGCATTAATGCTGATGCCAGCACTCAAAGGTGCCGATAAATTATTCTATGTCAATATGCTATGTCCTATTGGTGGTCACTCAGGTCCTTTCGTGATCCAGAATAATCTCTGAAAAATGATATGGGGAAGCAGAACTGTCATATGTCTATGTTCAGATGAAGAGGGTGTCAGGGAATGTTGAAAGAATCAGGGAAGTTTTTATGAAAACAGTAGCCTTTGAGCAGGGACACAATGATGCCTGGCATCTGCCTGTCATGATGAAGTGACAGGAAAAAGGACTTTCTATACAGAAAAGATATCAATGTGAACAAAATCAGAAAGGGAAGCCATGGTTTTGGTCCTTGTCTGTGACTGCTGAGTGATGCTGGAGACAATAGTCTCCTCCAAGTTATGAGATCACAGATGTCATTTGTAGCACATAATAGGATTAATTCCTAATGCTTGAAAGAGCCCTTTAGTAGCAGCATGTATCCTTGCATACATGCTTTTGCAGTACCATTATCTATTTTATTATATATCTTAATTTTCTCTCCTTCTGGTGCTGGGGATTGAACCTACACCTTCATGCCTGCTGGGCACATGATTTAACACTGAGATACATCCCATCATGTATTTCTTGCTTTTGAACCTGTGTTTCTGCATCATTCAGTACTCAGAAAAACTATTTGTGAATAAATCAATAAAATAGTAAACTACTAGTCTGCTTAAGCCATAAATACATGAAGTTCAGTTTTAAACACTCATCACCAATCACTTTTCAAGGAGAGAATCGAAGATCATGTAGTGTGTAGAACATATTGGCAGAATAAATGATGGGTGTCCTGGGGGCAATGATATTATTGATCTCTTTATTTCACATTCCATAGTATCTGAGTCACGGTGCCACCCAAGTTATACTTAGAAAAACAGAAAGAAGTTTCATCTGCTTATCACTGATTCAAGTGCTTGAAATCAACTCTGTGGTTTATCAGCCCCCAGCACAGCTGTGAATAGCTTTGAATTTGAATCATTTTGAACATAATATGAAATAAGGGGCCTGACTATTTTTAGGTTCTACTTAATTATCTCCAATAATCAAGCACACATCTTGGTATTTTTCCACTCAGTATTCCTTCTCTCTCTTTTTCTGTGAGGTGTGAGTGAACACACATGTGTTTAGGCACAGAGAGATGAACTGGGCCATGCATGTGGTGAACCAACAGTAGACTTAGTCTCCTATGCTATGGTGATGCCTAGAAGAGACCAGGAAGAAAGGTCCAGAGTGGTTGGTTTAAACTGTTTGAAACACAGAAGCATCAGTAAAGTGCTATCTGTCATAAACAGGATCTAAATAAACCCTCATTGTCCCCTGGCTTCCCCACAGCTGCTTTCTTTGCCAGCTGCTAACCTCTCCAAATTTCAATAGTATTTTCTCACCTTGTAACTTCAGGGAAACAGAAGTGCACATTTACTTTCCATTTCCCTGACCTTTAACCAGTGCTCAAACTTAAAGCCAATGCTTGCTTTGACTGAGTATCAATACACTATAATTATTATTTCTAAACGCTAAAAATAAGCACTTGAGTAGTAATCAAAATGTTTGCTGAGCAGGGACAAAAGAGAAGACAGGTGAGGTCAACTTAATAAAAAATTCAAAAGTGGCTTACTGTGGTATTTTCTCAAATAGCTTTCTTTTACTAAGAAGCCACAGTTTTAGGTTCAGGATTTTTTTTTTGACCTAGTTCTGAGTGGGTGGGTGGGTAAAGGGAACTCCCACAACCTCTTGAATACTTTCCACATTATGAAGTGTGTATTTCTTTGTAGAAATGTTTTGCATTTATTCAGCAGATTGGAGTTCGACTGACTTTTAAAGCATTCTTCAGACATGTAAGCTAATATTTTCTTGGTGACTCAGCAGGAATAAAGAAGCAGGATCATTTCCTATGGATGATTTAGGAAAGACTTTTTTTTTTAAAGTATGCTCTTATACATAAAACTGTATATGAGAGAAAGAGAGAAAGCAAGCACTATACACTGTCAAAACCAGATGGAAGTGGTAATGGGAGCCACCAACTCAATTGGTATGTAAACGTCTGTTAGTGTAAAATCGAGTGGAGATTCACTCTTCAAAGTTCACAATGAGCCTCTGATTGCAAAAGGACAGGGCCTGCTGAGCACTGCCTCCCTAAGGTTTTGTCAGCATTTTCATTGTGATCCTAAATTTTCACAGCTTAAAACTCAGCTGTAGAAAAACTGAGAGTCTGTGAGACAGGATACTCCAAAACTCCACAACTTTTTAAACATCCATAATGCTATCAGTTCAAACTCTTGGATAATTCTACAGGACATGGGAGGGTGTGAGTTTCCAGTGCAGAGTTATGGTAGACAGTATTTCATTACTGGAACAGAAAGTTAATCAACTTAAAAACAGGAATGGTTTGTTTTGGCTCAGACTTCAGTCCATGGTCAGCTGGCTGCATTGTTTTGGGCCTGTGGAGAGGCAGTGCATTATGGCAGGAGCATGTAATGAAAGAGGTTGTTCATGGGGGTTGAGAAGCAAAAGAAAGAGGAAGGAGTCAGGGTCCCACTAAACTCTTCAAGGGTATGCCCCTAGATTTCTTCAACTAGGTCCTATCTTCTAAAGTTTCTACCACCCCCAACAGCACCAAGATGAGTACCCAGCTCTTAACATGTGCGACTAAGGGAGGCATTTCAGATCAAAACTATAGCAGAAAGTGTCAACAAAGGCTGGAATTCCCAGATATTTTGTTAGCTCAAACATTGAATTAAAACTCAAATTTTAAAAAGCACAAAACACTTCCCCTATGGCATAAATAGCAAACAAATATTTTTAACAATGATCTTTTGAATAAATGACTAAGAAAATCAAAACACTATTCCACAGATGAAAAAAAAAATCAACTTAGAAAAGTGAGGATGTTATAAAACCATTTGGAGCAAATTTTATATATTAAATATTATGTGAACACAGAAAGAGATATTTCAAATTATCAGGGGTCAAGGAGTTTCATGGAAGTAAAAGTGTTGGACTTTGCAGAACCAGTGACTATGAGTTCAAATGTAGAATTTCTTAGTGGGGGTGGGGAGATGCTGATAAGAAAAAGTCAGGGATCAAAGAAGTGTGAGTCCTCCCACAGGGAACAAGTACTATAGTGCTGCTGACCCAGAAAATAGGAGGGGTTACCTGGCCCTTGAACTTGACCTTGAAGCTCCAGGGTTCTGAAAACCACTCTGTTTGCAAGGCATCTCACAAAAGGCTTGTTGCAATGTCTTCATTATGACCTAAGTGAAATCTTCATTGATGATTACATTCATTAACTCAATCACATTTATTAAGAACGTATCCATGGTGGGCTATGGATAGTAGAAACATGAAGATGATTAAGGTCATTTTCCCTTAAAGGGCTCACAACCTAGTAATGTAGAGCAGCATATGAATGAGTAAAGGCAAAGGAAGGGCAAAGATTTTCCTGGGTAGTGTAGGGGTAAAAGGAAGACTTCCTTTCACCCTTGGAAAGTTCACTTAAACGAAATGACAACAAGCAGATTAATAAGAGAAAACGTGTCCAAATTTACTAACATCCTCTGGGGAAAATCACAGCACAGGAGTCATGCTCAGAGTATTCTCCCTGAAGACTTAGGTTTAAATAGCTTCAGAGCTACATGGAGGCATAAAGGCTTGAAGAGGGAGGGTTAATGTTGATGCAAACTGGGAAAGATGAAAGGAAGAATGCCCAGGGGAACAAAGGCTGTTCTGTTATTTAGTTGAAGACTCTTAAGTAAGCTCTCCATGCTGCCCTCAGAAAAACAAATAACAAGTCTATCTTCATCAAGGTGTTCCAGGTGTCCTATCAAGTCTGTAAAATCTCTCCTGTTTTGGTTAATGTTTCCTGGTTATTTATTGAGATTCCCAGGGAGAGGGAGGGGTTAAGACAATTGCGTTTCTTCCCTTGGTCAGAAAAGTGAGATTCAAAGATGGCTCCTCCTTTTGCTGCATGGGGAGAAACAAGATTAAGTTATGGGGATCTTGATTCTGGGGAGGTTGCTCAGGACTCTCACTATAATTAAAGTGCCAGTATTTGGGGTGTCATTGTCTGAACTCCAATAGTGGAACAAGATGACAGTGGATACTCAAAGAAGGATGGGATCAATTCCACCTGGAGAGATGGGAAAGTCTTTATATGCACTGTAACTTAAGATAAGTTGATGACTGAAGCTGTAAAAATAGATGAGATTGCCTAGGGAGAGCTCATTGGAGGAGGAGAAGGCCAAGGGCAGAATCCAGGGATTACCACCATTGAAGGGTCCAGAGTGCAAGAGCTAAGATTGAGAAGATACATGACAGAAGTGGTCACATCAGAAGAACATGGTGATATGGTGGCTAAGGCAGGGGAGTTTCAAAAGAAATGCCCATGAGGAACCAGTCAAGATAAGAATGGAAAAGAGTCTATTAAATTTAACAATGTGGAGAACACTGGGACACCCACCAGATCATATCAAAGCAAAGTATAGAAAAGAAATAAAGAATGCAAATTAGAGAAAGAAACAGGAGTAGCAAGGGTAGAATTTCTAGGCAATAAAGGAAAGAATAAAATAATGAAGTGACTGAGAGCTCATGTTTCAGGACAGAGACATAAGCATAAGAATGGACTGAGGGTAAGGAACCATTAAAAGATATATGTGGGAAGTACAGTAAAAGCAAGGTCTTTCTCTAATCCAGTTCCTGCTCTGCTACTGTCATTCAATGTGTGTAGACAAAAGTGATACCACCAGTAGCAGGTATGCAGAGACATGTTTGAGTAACCCTAGGATGGTGGCTGGTGTTGGGCCAAGAGGTGGCGCATAATTAGTGTTAACACGGTGTGATCTACTTTTGCCTGATTAGTTAATGTCTCTTCTGCGCTAGTGGTCAACAAATGTTCCTCATTCTTAATTGGTTCCTTGGCGCATGCTCCAACCGTGCTACTTAATCCTAAACTGATTGGCTGCCTTAGGTATATAAGACACGCATCTATAGGAAGCACCTCTGACAGAACTCAGGATTAAGCAGACAACTCTAGGTTGCAGATCGCAGATCGCAGGATGGGGAACTAAGAACACACCTTTAGGTTGCAGGTTGCAGGACGCAGGCTGCATGCCGCACGCCACACCCTGTGCCTCTAAGAAGCGACCCACCTTTAAGAAGCAGTAGACCTTTGATAAGCGTAGCCTCTCTGAAAGAGTAGCATCTCTAAAATTAAGCAAAGTCTCTTTTCCTCTAAGCAAAGTCTCTTTTCCTCCAAGCAAAGTCTCTCTTCCTCTAAGCAAAGTCTTTCTTCCTCTCAAAGCCTCTTTTCCTCTAAAACTAAAAGGAAAGCCTCTCTTCTCTATAAACTATAAATGAACAAGCAAACAAGCAAGGAAGTAGCCCAGATAAAGAAAATAGAAGTAGTTCAGTTCCAGTCCACCTCCGTAAATTACCGTGAGATTGTTGCTGCGGGCAGCAACACAGGTGGAGCTGGGGCCAGAGCCCAGGGCCCCAGGTTTCCCCTTATTGAGTACAAGAATTTAGTGTAGAAAAATTCCATCATGATGGTCTTTTGTTTTCACTTACCATGTAGTTTTGGGTGTATTAACCACAGTGAACCTTAACCTTCTCTGATGGGAGAAGACGTTAATGATCTAAATTGAAGTTTGTGTTAGAAATAAAAATAATAATATAAAGACACTGAAACTTCTGACCTAGGGAGGGTTCCCATCTCTGTGTGTCTCCTGGCTTCCTTCTTTCCTGTTTCAGAGGAGAAAAGATACCTCAACAACTCAAATACAAAAAGAACAACAACAACAACAAAAACTAATTCAAAACTGGCCAAAGGACTTGAATAAATCTCCAAAGATATACAAATGGCTAATTAAAACATTAAAAGATGTTCAACAATATTGAGCACTTGGAAAATGCAAGTCAAAACCACAATAAGATACTACCTCATTCCTATTGTGGTTGCTCCTCTCAAAAAAACAGAAAGTCACAAGTGCTATAAGCATATTAAAGAACTGAAACATTTGTGTACTGCTGGTGGGAATGCAAAATGACACAGCCACTTTTGAAAATGGTATGGTAGCACATAAAAAAGTGACAAATACAATTATCATATGACCATACAATGTCACTTCTGGGTATATGTCCAAAAAAATTGAAAACCAGGTCTCCAAGACAGATTTGCACACTTAGGTTCATTAGTTAAAACTCAATTCAAGGCCAGCCTCAGCAACTTGGCAAGACCCTGTCTCAAAATAAAAATTTTAAAAAAGGGCTAATGATGTGGCTTAGTGGTAAAGCAACACTGTGTTCAATATATATATAATATATATATTATATATATCATATATATTATATATGTATATAGTATATATATATACTTATAATGTATAATATATCATAAATGTTATTTATATTATAAATAAATATATAAATAAAAATAAATAATACTTATATATAAAATAAAACTTGAAAGGAACCCAAGTATCCCTGGACACATGAAAGAATAAGCAAAATAGGGTACTTCCAAACAATGGAATATAATGTAGCCTTAAAAAGGAAGGAGGGGTTGGGAGTGTAGCTTAGTTGTAGAATTCATGCTTAAGCATGCAGGAGGTCATGAATTCTATTCCCAGCACCACCAAAATAAAATTTAAAAAAGAAAGAAAAAATGAAGGAAACCCTGCCACATGCTGAAATATAAGTAAACCTTGAGGACATTACATTAAGTGAAATAAACTAGACACAAAAATACAAATGTTGCCCAATTACATGCATACGACATACATGGAGTCATCAAATTCATAGAGACAGAAAGTAGAATGGTGGTTGCCAGGGCCTGAGGGGATGGGACATGGGAAATGATTGTTCAATGGGTACAAAGTTTTAGTTTTGTTAGATGAAAAGAGTTCTGGGGATGGATGGTGGTCAACAGTGCATAAAAAGGCTGATGTGCTTAAAACTATGGAACTGTACACTTACAAAGGCTTAAGATGGGAAATTTTGCATTTTGTGTATTTAACACAATTTTTAATGGAAAAAAGTACCTCCCCTCCAAATACAAAAAAATCTAACCTTCTCTCTGATATTTGGTGCTCAGTTCATCTGGGCCATCATCTTACTTCTTTCTATCTATTCTCAAATGGACAAGTAGAGGGGGGCCCTCAGTATGTCACTAAATTTAATAAGATAAGAGTTTCCTAATCCACACTCTATTTCTCTTTTACATGCATGTGGATAAATTTAAACTCCTTTTACCTAACCTTGAAGTTAAATATTAGCTCAACCTCCCCCAGAGATCTCCATCTGGCTTTAGGTTTCTCACACCCTCCAGGGAACAACTGCATTTGTTGTGATATTGTTCTTTGGACCCAGATTGTCCCACAGGGTTTTGAGACCTCAGAAATCTTCCAGCAAATAGCACTTGTCTGCTGACCTATATTTTTAGCACAAAGCACTTTTATCCTTGATATTTTTGAAAGAATATACATTTATAAGAAAAAAAGCTGTGCATTTTCTTTAAAGTTCTTTAACACATCCACTCGATTAGACATCAAAGCTAATAATTTCTTTCTCACCAGCTCATTAGCATTTATATCATACATGTTGAGATAATTTCTACAGTCCGAGGGCCTTGTAGAATCCCTAAAACTACTGGTCATATCTTTGTGATGTTAGAGGCAGTCTGGGCTGAGTACATAGCTTTAATCCAATTAGTGTATCATCAGAAATGACCATATTTCTTTCCATTTCCTCCTCCCCACCCCCCTGCATACACAAAAAAAGCGCATATATATATATTACATATATAATATGTAATATATATATGTACATATACATATATATACATACATATATATACATATATGGTACATATACATATTATATATATACATATATACATATATATACATATTATATAATATGTAATTATATATATAATATGTGATTTTATATATATATATATATATAAAATCTGTGATAACAAGTACACACTACTTCTCAAGATATAATACAAAACAGGAAAATTATAATGGCTGACAATATTGGTCTCCCACCACCATCTCCTGGAGAATGAAAGAGGTATGCAAGCTGCCTCCTCCAGCAACATCGTGGTTCAAAAGACCTTAATAGGCATTTTGACCACCACTTAATAAATTTGACCTGGTACACCTCTCCTCTCTGCTGTGTTTCCTCATTGGAGCAGCAGGAGAGTAAGCTCTACCATACAGGACAGCATCCAGGAGAATGCACTGTGACAACGTGAGGGGCAGATGTCCTGTACCATCTCTGGTATAAGGCAAGTACTCAAAAAGTCTCAGCTTTCTTCTTGCTGCATGGAAAATATTTAGCTCTGATATGTTGCTCTAGATGACAAAGACACTGATCATTCATAAAACAAGGTATTCCCCGTAAAGCCAAGGCTGCAGTGTCAAATAAACTCAGGAAAAAAGTGAGGAGAATGCCTCACTGTTGTTTCTTCAAAGAGGGAGGTAGTAAAGAAATAGGAAAGGAAAAAAGAAAGGAGAATGGAAGAAAGGGGAAAAGGGAGGGAAGAGGGAATAAGAGAAAAAAAAATCTGAAATAGGGAAGGTCAGAGAAAAGCACTGAGGAGCTGTGAGTCGATTGCACCACATGTCCTAGGCAGTGGAGACTCAGAGCAACATCAAGGCAGCACCAGGGCATCTCCATGTTGCGTCTACATCACATGGACACAGGGAAAAAACATATGAAATAGTAACCTGATGTTATCAGACCTTAGAAAGACACTTCTGGAAACACTAATTAGATTTTTTCCAACCTTTTTTAATTTACTGAGTTCCAGGAGAAGATCACACCTCTGCTAACACTTATAAAGAGAATTTGTGAGTGAGATTGTGTGCGAGTAATACCTACTCGATGCTGGAGGCAACACGTTGCCATGGTACCAATCAGATTTCATCTTCATTGGGGAATAGAAATTAAAACTGACAATGCTTGAGTACAAATGTTTCTGTTTGTCCCTCTGAGCTGTGTTAATGCTTGGAAAGGGTTTCATTGTTATTGTTTTCTGGTTTTGAAACAATAGTACGATTGCATGTTAAAATGTGTAGGGTACAAAATAATGTAGTGAGTTTGGAGAAACAAAGAATCCCCCAAAGGAGCTCATTATTCTTATAAATTTACATTATCAAAGGATGTGGAAATGCCAAAAAGCAAGTTCTTAATGGTCAGAATCAGTGGTGTCATCCCAGGACCAGAGTTTGTCATTCGCTAATGGGGTGCAAATACAAGATTGATCTGGAAGCCTAATTGGCTATTTTTATGACTTTAGAATTCTGATCTTATATTAGAGTTATAAAATATCCATTGTGCTTTGGGGAACATCTGCACATTTGGTTCTCATAGTAAAAGAAGTATTGAAAATCAAGAGAAGTAGTTTGTTATAGAGAAAAACAGGAGAATGATTAACATGAAATTCAGGAAAGTAGTTGCCCATGGGACTGAGGCAGAGGATGGAAGGGGTTTCATAGACATCAGTAATGTTCAATTTCTTAAATTGAAGAGCATTTTATTTTTCTTGGAACTCCACATAGAGGTTGCCTACCCACACAATAAAATTTTACTTAAAACAATAGCCATATGGCAAGTAAGTGGACTGCAGGCAGTGAATTCAAATCCTGATTCTACCAACTGGTAGACTGAGAGCATGTCACTCACATTAGCTGAGACTGTTCACCTGCAAAAAAGAAGTATGCTAAGCTGGTTTCTAGCTTGAAAACTATCCAACTCTATGTGTATCACTTGAAATATAACACTGAATTAACCATGTTGATTAACTGAGTTAATCATGTTGGAAAGATAGTCTTTGTTTCACGCAAAACCAAAAAATCCTACAGTTGCCATCTAATCAACCATCCCAGTTTGACTTGCAGTGCTAGTCATTCTTATATTCCTGGTGAACCCCTACTCACAGGTAACCTTGCTGCTCCTTGAACAGAATTGCAGACATTCTTTTTAAAGCAAGGTATTGTGAAGTAGGCAATAGGGCTTACAGAGTGGGAATTAAAGGTCTTATCTGTTGCTGACACCCCATGCTTTTTCATCTGTTGTCTCTGTCACCTTTTCAGAACGAAAAATGGCAATATAATGAACTCAAGAGGCATCTAATTACTTCATGCTCATCAAATGCGCATCAAATCCCCGTCAGGTACTTCCTATTCCCCCACCCCAAAATTTTCCACAAGAAAAAAAAAAAAAAAAAACTACAGTTTGCAGGACAAGGCTAATCACTAAATCACTCAAAAATGCTTCAAGGAAATGCTCTCTTTTAGTTTCCATCAAGATGTAGCTTTTTTCCTCATTTATTCAAGAGTGCTCAGAAGGGTGGCCTTCTGTGAGAAAAACCTGTGTTGGCTGCTGGTTCTCCTGCTTAGTATCTCAGTGCACAGACAAGAGGTGCTAGCGTTACAAAGGCGCTCTGGGTCACTTCAACCACCTCTCAGGCACTGGTATTCATTCACAAGACTTCGTGCTCAACAAGAACAAATGGATCTAGACTGCTCTCTCCAGCTTCTGGTTTTGTCACAGTCAGGTGTCTGCAGAATCAGGATGCACTTTTGTTGGTCAGACCACTTTCTAGCCCGCATTCTGAGTGCAGCACCCTAATGGGTCCTGGGGCAGAAGCCCTCCTCTCAGGAGGCAGCTAGAAAACCCAAGCTGAGCCCCACGCTCTATAAAGTGGAGCAAATTTCTCAACCTCTCAGGGTTTACTCTTTCTGAAATACGGAACTACCTCAAAGTTTTTATGAATATTATAACATCATGCACTTCAGGTACTGAGCCCAAAGCCTGGTACTTAATATTGACTCAAAAAATATTTGTGTTTCCTTTTTCTGTTCAACTAAAATATTTAAATAGGGAAGCCTCTGTCCTCAGAAGAACTCTCTCTGCACCTTAGTGCTCCACTGGTTCTGATGAGAGTCTGACTGAAGGACTCTGGCAGCAGCTATTTCTCTTGAATATGTCCAAGCATCCTTGAGGGATAATCAAATGTAAGTACTCATTTGAATGGAGGGGAAAAATGCCAAGCACCAAATGTGTTGTGGCATCTTAGGAAACAAAATCAAAACACTGATGTCATCAGAAAGTTGATTTGAAAGTGATTTCAACACTTCTCTTACTCCAGTTTCCTTAGGTTTAGTAGAAAGACTAAAAAGAAAAATTTGCAAAATATCTGTAATAACATGTACGTTATGGTTTGGTAACGAGGTGTCCCCCAAATGTTCACCTGTGAGACAATGCAAGAAGGTTCAGAGAAGAAATAATTGAATTAAGAAAGTCTTAAGCTAATCAGTGAATTAATCACCTGGTGGGATTGAGCGGTAACTGAAGGCAGGTGGGTGTGCGACTTTGGGACGTGGCTTTGGGGTATATATTTGTGTCTAGCAAATGGAGATCTTTCTCTGTGCTTCTGGATCGTCAAGTGAGGTGCTCACCTCTGCCACACTTTTACCCTACTGATGTCCTGCCTCACCTGAAACCCTAAGGAATGTGACCTCTGAAACCGGAAGCCCCCAAATAAACTTTTCCCCCTCTAAAGTTATTCTGGTCAGATCTTTTAGAGGCAGCAGCAAAAGAGCTGACTAAAACAATGTACAAGGGTATAAGCCACTCATAAAATAATCACAATTATCATGAAAAGATGTTTATTCCGAATTTTGAAAGAGAAAGGAACCCCTTCAGGAAATTAAGTCAGAATTAACATCTTTCTCCATATACAAACACCCAGAGTGATTTATATGAACTTTCAGCTATTGCGTTTATCTTATTTCATTCATTCCCAGTTATTTTAAATTTTTTCAATTTATTCACAGAACTAGTAAGTGATTTGTTGTGGGACACGACGTAGGATTTAGGATTCATGCAAACAGAAAAACTAAATTTCATCCACTCAGTCACAAAAAGCAGCATCCAGACCTTTAATAACTCATCTGCTATTGATTTCACAGGTGTATCTTATCTTTAGCACTGGTCTGTGCTTAGCACTTACTACTAATTAACAGTAGGTCTTCAACTAAATACCAAATAGGTAATGTATGCATATGACTAAATAATTAAACAAGGTCATCTCTAAGTCTAAAATTCAAAGTAAGTAAAACACATTTATCTCAGTCTATAAAATGTTTTACTAGTGCTTCATTCATCTTTTGTGGATCTAATATTAAGGTAACAATTCTTCTTTAAAGAAATTTCTTATAGAAAAATAAATACCAAAGTGCCAACCATTTGATAAAAGACTTGGAAACACATGTGTTATGGTTTGGATGTAAGATGTTCCCCAAAAGCTCACCTGTTAGATAATGCAAGAAGGTTCAGAGGAGAAATGATTGGGTTATAAGAGTCTTACTCCAATCAGTGAATTAATCTCCTGATAGGAATTAACTGAGTGGTAATTGAAGGGTGTGACTGGAGGAGGTAGGAATTGGGGCGTGGCTTGGGGGTATATATTTGTATCTGAGGAGTGGAGTCTCACTGCTTTCTGATCATCATATGAGTTGTTTCCCTCTGCCACGCTCTTCCACCATTATGTTCTGCCTCACCTCGAGCCCCAAGGAATGGAGTCTGCTGTTTATGCATTGAGACCTCTGAAACTGTGAGCCCACAAATAAATTTTCCTCCCCTAAAATTGTTCTGATCGGGTCTTTCAGTCACAGCAGTAAAAAAGCTGACTAAAACAACATGTATGTAGTCAATAAAGTCAGGTATTAAAAAATCTAAATTTATTAGACATGATGAAAAGTAGATTATAATTTTCATTTCAAGAAGAAAGAACTCAAGTTATTCTGAATATAATTACTTCAGTTTGAGAGCTTTTACATTTACCATGTTATTATTGTTTCTGAATTATTTTTCCTTTGCCTTTCTCTCTTAGTTGAGAAGTCTTTATGATGGTGGTTGTTGTTGTCAAGGTAAAGGAAAGTAATTTGGAATCAATAATAAATTCTCTTACTTTCTAACTATGGTTTATTTTGTGAATGTTTAATAGGATTTCTAAGTAAGTGGAGGGATAAATATTTACATGGCATCTTTTCTTTGACATACATCTACCCATATCGCACCTCTTTCTATCTCCATAGGTGGACTGTATATTCTTATTCCCATTTTCCAAATAGGGAGTTGAGACTTCCAAGATTAAAAACCAGAAATAAGGAGGAAGCTCCAATCAGGGTCAGAAAGAGAACTTGTGGTCTTCCAATTATGTTTTATTTCCATCAGGTGGCACCTCCAAAAAATTAAATAGTACACAAATTCTAAATACTACTATTAATGGAAAGAATTATTCTTTAAATCTTTTAGTATTATTACTAGGGATGGCTTTGCCAACTTTTCTCATTCTAAACTGTCAGGAGAGGCAATAATTATTTGCCTGGTGCTGAGGTTTGATATTTTAGTTCAAGAACTCAAACTATAACTGTTTTTAACTCTATTCCAGCAGGAATATGAGGTAATGAATGGAAGAAGTCATTGACCTAGAACAAGATCACTTTGAACATGACACTATTACACAAAGTGGTAGCATTTATTTTCAGATAACCACTTTTTAAAAGCAGTTGCGAACATATTCCAAAGAATAAAATGCTTGCTACTAGGTTTTGAGAAGCAGAATAAAATATTATACTGAGTTACTGAAGGGTGATATATTTTGGCCGATATGGCTGAGGTGGTTTGTTTTAGAGTTTATAGCAATAAAGGTAATCAGGTGATTCTTAATGTTGCCAAGAGCGCTGCAGTGGGGCCATTAAAGAAAGGAGAAAGGGAGGGCATTTAAAAGGTCAGAACTTTGATTCTGAAAGATTTCAATTAGATATTGATTTCATTGGCACTTATGACAACCTAAGGTGGAAAAGTAATTGCTAAAAAATTTCTTTGTTAAAGAAGGTTAGGTGGGTGCCTACCTAAAATCATGCTTTGACAGCTTATATTCTAGAGAGAATTTAAGATTTATTTTAATTTAAGATTTATTTTTTAATGAACCTATAATAATAGTACATATTTATAGGGTACAAAGTTCATACATGTATACAATGTGTAATGATCAAATCAAGGTAATTAGTATTTCCGTCTCCTTTTTATAAATTACTTTTTAGGAAACCACAGCCCCCTACTCTATGAAAACTTACTCCTATATAAGTGTATTTGGTACTAATTATCCAAATTCTATCTCCCCTCCCCACTTCCCTTCTTAACCACAGTCCTACTCTAGCTCTATGAAATCAACTTTATTTTAGTTCCCACATATGAATGAGAACAGGCAGTACTTTGTATTTTTCCATCTGTCTTATTTCACTTCATATAATGTCCTTCAATTCTGTCCATATTGCTGCAGTGACACGATTTCATGCTTTTTTTATGGCATCGTTTTATCATTCAGGATTTTAGGTTCATGATCTCATTAATTCCCAAACTATTCAAGTGGATAGGCTGAATTGTGGGGAGAGCCAGTTGTGTAGATATTTACACCACACACCAGGGCAAATGTTGAGTGAATAGACTAATGAGCAAATGTTCAAGCCAAAACAGACTGAAAGAGCAAGTGCATTTACCTTGCCTTGGATCCACCTAATTATAACTCGGACCAGATGAGGCTTTGTACATGGCCCAAGTCTCTGGCATGAATTTTGATTCTTGGTGCACACAGCAAAGAGCAACAGAAGCTGCTAAGTGCCTAGAAGAGGGACAAGGAGGAGAGTAAACCATTTAGTCAAGAGGGAGCCATTGAGACACTCTTAGTTCAGGTCTTCTCAGCACATAGGAGAGCAGGAATTTGGGGTTTTGGTTTTCAATTTTTTGATAAATATATTTTAGGGGAATCAGAACTGTAATTTAGAATTTGCTAACATGATATGTATTAAATAGTTAACATTTCTAAAATGATTTCTATTTTCCTAATAATTAGAAAGGGGTTCCAGTGTATTAATTTCATTTAATCCTCCCAGTGGTCCTGAAGTTCTATTATTATCCCTGTTTTCTATCTATCAATCTATGAGAAAATTGGGTAGTTTCTTTATTATCCCAATATCACTTATTAAGGAAACAGAGGTGCAGGAAAATAACTCCTCTGAGGTTATAGGATGAAAAATGAACCTGGATTCATATTCAGGAAGTCTGACCCCAGAGGCAGCACATGCAACACACACAACACTGAAAACCATATTTACTCATAAACTGTCTTCTGTTCTGTATTCTATTTGAATATGAAACTGGTGAGAGGAGGCATCGAGTGAGAATTTTGAGTTCTAACCCACAGGTCTTTCTTGGAAATTATCTTTGGTGTTACAGCATCATTTTCAGACATGCATAATACTATTATAGAAAGTGTGATATTGGAGGGCAGGACTTTTCAAGAGGAAGATACAGCACCTGTCAAAGCACGGGACATGTTTCAGGAGCAACAAATTGTTCTGCATGCCTGGAGGTGTTGAGTGGGGTTCATGATAGGAAATTATGGGCTAAGTTTGGAAGACAGTGTTGAAGTCAGGACTTCCTTCGGGGAGAAGAAAATATGAGCAAAACCATTCAGTGAAAATACTTTCCCACTTTTCTGGAGAAACAGTAAATGTACACTGGGAAAATTGTGTAAGACAGCAAGAGTGTTATTTATTTTATATCTTATTGACTGTGTTTTAACTTGTCAGATCATGGTCAGATCATGGCTGCAGGGTCAGAATGAAAAAAGTTCCAGAAACAGTAGACTTGTAACTTACCATTTGATCTCCTGAGTTATTTTTACCAGGGGAAAAAAGGATAGCCAAAAGGTAGGCTAAGATATGGCAATTCCATGTGAGGGCTCTGTGTTTTTTACTTTCTGTGTTTTTAAATAAATGATTGGATAGAGGCACCCAAAGAAATAAGTTTATTCTGACTGAAGGAGAAAGGTCCCTAAAAAGAGTAAGGCAAAAAAAATCTCAGAGACATTAGCCTACAAATCGGTAAACAGAGAATTAGGCATAATGACAGTAAATACAGGCTGTCAAGGAAACCAAGCTAAGCCTGATGCAGAAAACAACTATACACTGCCTCTGAATGCATCTACCAGCTCCCACAAAGTGTGGTATAAGTGACAAACCTAATTCTTTAGCAAACACACCCAACTTACAAATTTCAAATAATTTTTGTTACCTCCAAAACACTCACATGAGTGAGATTCATGGGTTATTCTCATGGCTAAAAACACATCAGCGATTCCTCTCTGGGAATTACCTCATGACTGGTAACCATCCTTTTGAGTATCCATAATACTGTGTGGGGTTTTTGTATAAAAGAAAATCATGGTATTCAGTCCGGTAAAGAAAGATGCTCATAATTGGCGCTATGTTCTAGGATCAAATAAAAATCATGATGGTTGAAAATGAGATGGGTGTTCTCGACCAAATTGCATGCTAACCCTGCAGGCCCTTCTAACCCAAGCCCTAGCTATTGTCTGGTCACAACTTTCTTGGATTCCCCATAATGCACCACATTAGAAACATAGCTACTTGGAGGATTACAGTCAGAACTCAATACTGTAGCTTGTCTGTATTTTCACTTACTTATCAATGGGACCCACCCTGACCCCTTCCAATTTTATTCTGGCAAATCTTTCTCTTTAAGAATTTGTCCAGCTATTTCTTCTGCCAAGGTTTGATGTGGTGTGTCCCCTCCAAAACTCACATTGGAGTTTAATCCTTATTGTGAGATATTAAGAGGGTGGACAGATAATTCAATTACAACATTTAAAGGTGGGATCTTTGAAAGGTATGTTATCTTTTTGTCTCTGTGACCAAAACACCTTACAAGAACAACTTAGAGGAAGAAAGTTTATTTTGGCTCATAGTTTCAGAGGTCTCAGTCCATGGTTAGCCAATTCTACTGCATGGCAGAAGAGCTTGGTGAAAGAATGTATCTTAGCTCATGCTTACCCAGGAAGCAGAAAAAGAGAGAGGAGGGACCAAGGACAGATATAGTTCCCAAAGTCATGCCCCCGGTGACCTACTTCCTTCAGCTATTCCCATCCCCCGCCTATGGTTTTCACTGTCTCCAAGCAAACCCATTCAACTTATGAAAACATCAAATGAATGAATCCACTAAAGAGGTCAGAGTCTTCGTAATCCAGTCATTGCCTAAAAGCCCCACCTCTGAACCTTGTTGCACTGGGGACCATGTTTTCAACATATGAGCTTCTGGGGAAACGGTCCAGATCCAAAACTTAACAGGAAGTGATTAGGATTAGAAAAAATTATATGAATGGGGCCCCCATGATAGAATCCTGGTGGTTTAAAAGAAGACATGTACAGACCAGAAAAATAAATGCATGCTCACTTTCTCTCACCATGTGATGCCCTGTGCTGCCTCATGCCTCAGAACTCTACCAGCAAGAAAGTCATCCCAGATGAGCTGTTCAATCTTGGACCTCAATAAGACAAAATATATTTCTTCAAAACTAATCAAATCTGTGGTATTATGTTATTAGCAACAGAAAATAGACAAAGACAACCACCTGGCTTTGAATCTGTCTCTGACCCTCAGCATACACCTTACTCTTCCCTTCCTCAGTAAGCCATCTGCTTCCTGAAGTCAAGAATCATGTTTTATATATCTTTATATTTCTAGCTTCTGCAGAATACCTAGCACATAAGCACTCAACAAATATTTGCCAAATACATGAAAGAAATAAACCAATTTCAGAGAATATTAAAGTCACATCACAGAAGAGAGTAGATAGAACAAACTTCCAAGAAAATTGCTTTGAAAAAGAATCATTTTAACTTCTATGTATATATGTGGTATATTTGTAAAAAAAAAGTCTGCCTTTACAATCTCACCATTTAGAAAAGTACATAACTACACTCAAATGTGCATTTATTATGCTTAACCCACTAGAAAGAACCAAGAGGAGAGACATTCCATTACACCAACAAAAAGAACCTAAAATAAAAACAATTGAAGTTGACTATGATAGAAACACAAATGTATTTTTTGCATCCAAATTCTTTTTGTGCTATTTTTTTTCATTAATTACTTGGTTATTTTATACATATAGCTTTTAAAATTCCTTTAAAATCATTTTATCCGAAAAATGTTGAAAGTACATCTGAAAGCAGACAGCCTGTGTGTAATGGAATATATCCATACTTAATGAAATGTCAAGACATCAAAATGCTTCTTCATTTTATAGGACTAGGGAAGGGCAAATAATCGTGAACATGAGCTGCAAAGCCCATGGTATTGAATTTGTTAATATCCCAATCCTCGGGAACCCTCATGGGACATAGGAATGCATTGCATCACCACCTCATTGTAAGTCCCCTGAGCCTGCCCCAGAGCACCCACTCCATGCTTGCCATTCACACATTTACAGGGAAGACTATCAGTCCCTGCAAAGGAAGTTTTGGCCCTGATCTTGAATCCTGGCTGCTTGTCTCCAATAACTAATTAGCACACCTCACAAAGCACTAATTATAGCCTTTTTATAAAAATCCCATCTCTTGGCCTGAGATAGCTGAGCCAAAAAGGCATTCATTCAAATAATGACCAGACAGATTGACACCTTGCAGTTTGTGCTTCCACTTTCCTAGTTGCTGACTCAAAAAGAAATGTCTGCAATATTAAAGTCCTATTTATTATTGCCAAATGGAAATATGAAAGGTTACTTTCACTCATGTCATTATAAAAAATTTGCTGGTGCCCCCTAAAAGGAGGAGACTCCCCAAAGTGGGATCTTTTTCTGTTTGGTGTCAATAAGTCAAAAAACTAGGACTGAACACTGAATGTCTACAGTACAAGTTTTTTAATGGTCAGAGAATGGAGAATTGGGAACCCAGCTCTTAAATCAGCTTCTTAATTGGATTGGGGGTAGGAAAGTCATAGACATAGGATTAAGGAAATGAGGGAGCAATAGGCTAATATTAGGGAAGAATATACATTTCCTTTCTAGCAATGGACAAATTTTTCTGATAATTCAGAAATCAACTTTTCATTCCTTATATGGTTTCTTCTGGCCATCATCATGGTAATTGTCAACTGTTATGGTGCTAGTTGATGGGGGGGCTTTTATTTAGCATGCAGGTGAAATTAAAATGGAGTTCTGGATCTGTTCAAGGTTCTTTAGGCAGCCATCTTGAATCTAGTTGGTTCCAACTGGTCTGGTCATAGAGGAACTCTAAATCTTTAAACATGCTATCCTTAGAAATAAACAGAGATAGGGCTTGGGCAAGAGTTCAGCCAAACTGTCTAATTATTGCAATGGGTAACAAATAGAAATTTGGTTTTAATCTGCCATGGAATATCATAACAAAGAGGACATAAGTATGCAATTGGATAAATGGGAAACCTCAGGATTTCTGCATTTCTCAACGAGAGGTGGAAAGACAAAGCAGTGGAATTAATGCATCTCATTTCAAATGAATAAGATTAGCTCTTCTTACACATTTTGGGGGGTTTATTTTTAAACAAATCTTCATTTTGTTTCTAGGAATAAACTTCATTATAATGTGTATTATACAGCAGTTTTCATTATTCCTGAAGGATATGTTCCAATACCCCTGGTGGATGCCAGAAACCACAGATAGTAATGAACACAAATATACTATTTTTCTCCTGTACCCATATACATTACAATGGAGAGGTGATAAACAAAGTGACAAGTATTTATGTCCCAGCAGAACAGAGCATGATGTCTCAAAATGTCATCATGATGCTCAAAATGGTATATACAATTTTAAGTGTGTGAATTGTTCATTTCTGGAATTTTCCATTTAATATTTTCAGAGCATGGTTGACTTCAGGTAAGAAACCACTAAAAGCAAAACTGGTTAAAAGGGTTCTACTGTGTATTCTAGTTTTTTCTAAAAAAAATAACACATTGGGTTATATAGCAAAAATCTATAGCTCTTGCAGTTATTAACAATATTTTATTATCTGCTATATATATGCATATATATATATATATATATGTTGTGTGGTATTATAAAATACAATATAAAGTAACAAAGACATTATATCTTTGTCTTAATTTGACACTTTCTGGTTCCTGCTGAACTCTCTGGCTTTTTCCCTAATCTCCCCATTAAGCTCCTGAGTGGTCTACTTCTGAGGTATCACACCTGTTAGCCTTTGCTAATTATTGGCTGATTGCTCTCACTGACAACACCCCACAGCATAAGTTGCCCCACAGTCTGATCAGATTAAAGTTGTGCCACTCTGTGGGGCAGGGATCTTTTTGAAGCTGCTCTGACCCCAGGAATGTTCTTCTCAGACCTAATCCATCTTTGGTTCTTTCTGTTAAACTTCTTGCTGATCTATATTTCATGCTTGCTCTAAGTATAATAAATCATCTTCTTAATTGCTCTCTCCAAAGACCTCTTTTATTTTTGACAATGCCCTTAGGTATGAACTTCCACATACTCTAGTCTAGATAAAATTAGTCCCATTGAGACAGAGATGCAGAGTTCTCCCCTGTAAACCCTGCCTCTCCTCCTCAGCACATCCCTTATGCTATTACCTTGGAGGTGGGAGACAGTAACCCCCTTCTCCTGGAATATACCCCTGCTTCATTATTGCAGCTCTGGGTAGGAATGATACACTTGTCTTCCCAGTCTGTCTGTCCCAGCATGGGATTTCTTCCCCAAGTGAACTGGGGCAGGGAAGACCAAGAGACCAGTATTCTCAGTCAACTCTATCTGGATTAGAAGTTTTAGGCTACAAAAGGGGAATCCAAGGAGGAAGGGAACCATGCCCTCTTGGCTACTCCCACCTGGAACAGAGCTTCTGAAACACAAAACTGGGAAATTGAGATAGGTCAGCAGCCTGCCCCTCTCAGGATGACCCTGAAGTTCTGTGCTGAGTGATAGGAGGAGAGCCCCATGGTCCTGGCTACACCTACCCAGAATGGAGCTTCTGTCACATTGACTTAAAAGAGGGGTGAGCGTGAACAGGTCATGGCTCAAAGATTCCATGTTTTACTGATTGCACAGAGACTTAGTAGGTTTTCTTGAATAGATGCTTCTCCATTTGGCATAGTTCCTTAATACAACTTCCAGAAACTTTACGTGATTGTTGTTTTATAATTTTTCACCAGCTGAATGATTGTTTTGTTGGAGAGAGGGTTTGCTGAGCTCCTGTGTCATTTAAGTCTACTTCTGTCTACATTTAAATGTTGCAAGCATGGTAACCTTAACCATTTACCTTCATTTCATTGTAGGTACAGAGAAATGTCACTTATACTAACCAATATGCTGTCTATTAAATTCTGTAGATTTCTGAAATCACAATAAGATAATTCCTATGAAGACCAAAATGTATCTTTTATTTTTAATGGCATATTCTTAAATGACATTTTCTATAATCTAGATAAAATAGCATTATTTACTCTTAAATTTTTAGCCTTTGGGAGCTGCTATCATAAAATTTCATAGGCTGGGATGGTTTTAAACAACAGAAGTCTATTCTCACAGTTTTGGAGGCTGGAAGTCCAAGATGAAGGCACCAGAAGTTTCAGTGTCTGGCGAGGACCCACTTCCTTGCTCATCCATGACACTTTGTCACTGGGTGTTGACATAGTGAAAGGGGTAAGCAAACTCCCTTTGGTCTATTTCATCAGGTACTAAGTCCATTCATAAGTGTACCCCCTCACAACTAACCACTTCACAAAAGGCCCCATCTTCTAATATCATCACCTTAGGGGTTTAGGATTTTGACATAATGAATTTTAAGAGGACAAATACATTTAGATCATAGTAAAAGATTTCCTCATTCACATCCATTTCACAGAACAATGAAAGGATAGTGGCTTCTATTAACCCTGTATTAAGATCTCTTAACCTCAGATTGAATCCATGCATTTAATTGCAATTAATTGATTTCCTCTGATGATCTTACCACTAAGATTTCTGTTATAGGTTGAATTCTGATAGCCCCAAATTCAAGTTGATGTCCTAATCCCTAATACCTCAGAATGTGACCTTATTTGGAAATAGGGTCCCTGCAGATGTAATTTCTTAAGATAAGGTCATTAGAGTGAGTTTTAATCCAATATGATGAGTGTTCTTTTAAAAAGGGAGAATTTGGGCAAAGAGACATGCTCACAGGGAGAATGCCATATAAAAACTGCAGTTATTCTTCCACAAGCCATGAGCTAAGAACCTCCAGGGAGCCAGTGGGGATTGGAACAGATCCTTCCTTAGCACCTTCACAGAGTGCACAGTCCTGCCAAGACCTTGATCTCAAATTTAGAGCCTCCTGAACTGTGAGATGATAAATTTCTGTTGAAGACGCCAGTCTGTAATACTTCATTAGAGCAGGTCTGGCAAACAAATAAAATTTCCATGCTGATAGAAAATAATTTGCTAGCTAACGTGCCATTCCCAAGTTTCCTGTAATCTGTTCAGAATTTATATAATGTTCAGAGGCCTCAGATTATTATAAAACTGAACCTTTAAAAGAAAGAGTAACATAAGATGAAGACTACATAGTGGTTAGTAGATTCTGTCTTATAGAATCCTCAAGGAAATATATTGGGAAAAGTGCATTTTTAATATGAAATCTCAACAGAAGATGGAATAAATCCACTCTTAAGTAGTAAAGAGGGAATACGGATATGTCATCCACGTGAGAAAAAGTCAGCACTGGATTTTATCTCCTGAAGAGTCTGCTCTTGGGTTTCATGATCATTTACTCATTTGACAAATATTTATTGAGTGTCTATGGTTTACCAGGCTCTTCTATTCCCAATGCTTATTAAATATCTGCTGAAATAAAGTCGTGAGTGTATCTTAAGTCCCTGGCAAAACACTCTGCTCTCTGCCTTAGCTACTGCTCTTTCTAGTTACTTGGAAACACATCCCTGTCTTTAGGCTCCTAGAGCCTGCTAAACCTGTGTGTCTAATAATTCTCTTCCTTCTCTTTGACCCAAGACTCAGGGTCAAAGTACCTGCCAAGGGCTAGTTTCTATGTTCTAATTGTTACGTGCAAGGTGTGCAATTCTGTTACCTGTGAAAGAACCCTTTATCCAGGGCAAAAACACTAAGGGAAAGAACCAAATCTTGACAAATGGAAACTGGCCTGTAGTTATCTCAATTTCCAGTAAGGTTGTAAGGCCAAGAGATAAATTTAACAACTCATTTGTGAACATGTGGATGCTCCTGGCTGAGATATATTTAAAAACAAAAAGTGAAGCCATTTTGTCTGTAGTTAACCTTGTGAACTCAGGCTTCCACTGATGCACTGATGTTCGTGTGTGAGTTTCACTGAAAAAGTGAAGATAGTAAGTAATGTTATAATGTGTCAATTAGGATTTAACACTTAATGACTTGCATTAGAAAGCCTAAAAATAAATACAATTTTAATACCTAAAAGATTACTGTCTTCATCCTGTGTAATTTACTCTTACACTAGAAGTTTCTGGAAAATGTTTTTTTACAAAGTAAAGAGCTGCATTTTTGCTCCCTTAGCATACATTATACTTTCTTTCAATTGATTTTTTTTCCCTGTAATATGTAGAAGACCCTAAGGTTGTACACATCTGTAAAATTAGTTCCTGGGAACTTTCTCCTTCTGTTAAAACCCATGCTGGAGTAAGTTTAAACTGTGGCTTTAAGGATGAGCATCCACTTTGCCGAAGCTCAGGATAGGACAGCTGTGTATACACAGTGCTCTTTCACATTCTCCGTGCTCACCTTTCACACACTTCTGGACCTGAACCACTTGGAGCTGGCTCCTCCCCTTGAACAATGATGGGGGTCATGACAATGGGTCTGCCTCGTGTGCTCTGCAGAGTATACTCAAAGAGAAAGTCATCAAGGGAGGCTGCCAGTATAGTAGTAGAGGAAAAAAGAAACCTGAAGATTATTCTCATCTTTTCTGTTACCAAATTGTTCAACTTACAAGCTAATTTGAGTTCCCAAGTTGGCAGGTTGCATGATGAGTTTGATTAAATACTTTACTCTAAAAAAATCCAAAACTTTGACAACGTTCTCTGTTGGCATATGTAACATGGAAAAAAGATGGTTTGCCTCCCTTACAATAAGAGAAACCAAATCAAAACTACACTGAGACACGATTTCTTTTCTAAAACAGTGACAAAATTCCAAGTGTTTGATAACATTCTCTACCAAGGAGACTGGAGAAACAGGTGCAGATTGTGCATTGAGGGGGTATAGATTCAACCTGATGGAGCAGGATTTGACGAATCTGAGATAGATGCAACCCCACTTTTAGAATCTGCCTTGTAGATATACCTCCAAAACATGAAGCAATAGTTACGCAGGTATATTAATTATGACATGATTGATAATAACAAAATTTGAAATCAGCCTAAATGCCCATTAAGAAGGAACTTGTTGAATAAATTATGGTAGAGTAGTACCATGGAACTTAACACAACTTTAAAAAGAAAGAAGTAGCAATTAAATCTGTTCTAACTACAGAAATATCCAGAATATATTTTTTTAAATTACAAATTAAAAGAATAATGTATGTATAGTATCTATCCTTTTTATAAGGTAAACTTTCACACAATATACAAATGTTCCTATTTTTGCAAAAGGAAACACTAGGAGAGCAAATTAAAATGAATGAAAATGGGGAACAGTCAGTGGATACTTCTCCATATATACACGATTAAGGAGATTTGACCTAAACTATATATGTTTTCCATATTTAAAACACAGAAACATGAAATATAAATATACCTAAAAAATAAACAAATGACTCTCCATAGGTCAAGTTAATGAGATAATTTAGAAAAGATTTATTTCAAATGTTTTAAGCCAGCATTTTAGCTAGACTAATTTAGTTAATTATATTCTAAAGAAAAACATACTGCAAAGAAATCCTAAGCTTTGAGTTGGGGCTATAGCTCAGTTCGTAGAATGCTTGCCTGTCAAGCACAAGGCCGTGGGTTCAATCCCCAACCCCGCTAAAAAATCCTAGGCTTCAGCAAACAAATTTATAATTGTAATATTAATTTCAATCATAAAAATTATGTTAATATTGTTAGGAAAAAAGGCTATCAATAGAAAAGAGTCATAAGTATAAATGAAAGATGAGTAAAAGGCTGTTATTTACAGTTCTAATTTAACACATCAGTACAAGCTCATGATTTTTTAGACTACATGTTTCATAGCTATTCCCATTAAAAAGGAATACAAGAAATAACAACTCAACTGCTGTGGACACACCAAGAGCCCAGACTATAAAGTCTGCTTATTATTCCCCACCAAAACAGGGGTCCTTGAAGGAGGGCTGATTCCCAATCCAGGGGAAGAAACATACAATGATTCTGGACCTCTTCTCGTCCCAGAGATCAAAGTAGCTACCAAAGCTTAATAGACCATACTAAAAGAACGCCAACATCAGTGTGAAGGGAATTCCACATAATGAGACAATATTAATTAAAAGAGCAATGAATGATCTTTTAATTGATTAAAACACAAATATAAATAAAACAATGTATTTATATTATTTTTAAAAAAAAACAGAAAAAGTCTAAAGAGAGGAAACCTCATGAAGATTTTTTGGAAATAACTGGGATGTCACCTTCTTACTCTGTAAGTTGGCAATTAAGAATAAAAGAAGTGCTTATCATGTCATTGCTGTAAGAATTTCATTTCAGGGTGACCAAACTTTCCTGTTGATGAAAGGAAATTCTCATTAAAAAAGAATCATAGATAATAAATCTAGAAAGAGTAACAGAATTAGAAACATCGTCCTTTAAAACTCCAAAGGAAATAATAGATTCATCAAGGATCATTAAATGGAAGAAGCTATTTGATGAAAGATTGATGGGAAACTTCATAATGTACATCTCAGGATGTCTTAGCATCATGAAAAGTGGGGACAACAAGACATCGTGTGTCTCCTAAAATAATGTACTATGAAGGACACATCACCTACTCCTCTCCAGAAAGAATGAGAATAGAATCAGGTTAACAAAGTAGAAATTCTAAAGTATGAGATTTCTAAAGGATAACTCCTCTTAATTCTATTCTGATGTATATAAGGCTAGAATGACATATGGCTGAAATACATTTCTTAAGGATAATTTTTTTAAAGGAAGAAAGGAGAGGCAACAAATGGAGAAATGGTGGCAAAAGAGAGTTGAATCTTTATCATGGACATATGGAGACTTGGGCTCTTTATCCACTTTGGTTCTGTTTGGAAACTTTCATAGGGAAACTTAAGAAAATGTTTTATTCTATAGTATATGAAAACCTGAAGCAATTTGCCCTGCTCTGCTCTCCACAATACAGTTAGAGGAAAACTAACTGGCAAGAAAGTCAAGGTTGGAAGTAAGCAAATGGACTACTAGTTTCAGCTGAATAACTTAAGCATTGAAAATTTGGGTGGATAATAATAAACAAGTATTTCTTTTAAAGAGTTTAAACCATCTTAAAGCACTAGCCATAAAATCTGGATGACTCCTTGTTAGAATTTTCTCCTTATAAAAACATGAGATTATGTCTGTGAGCATTCCGTGTAATTCCCCTACTGCCCATGCAAGTTAAGAGATAAACGAAAACTTTAAAACATTTTCTTTCTGGGCTCAGTGAGGAATAAAAAATAAAGCAGCCCCTGACCCTGAAAAGTTGATTTGGGAACATAGAACAAATATAAAAAGCAGATGTAAGAAATGCACAAAAATGACCTCTCCATTCAGTAGCCAATATTACAAAAATTGACTGCTTTTCTGAAGTCAAGAGAATTTCATTCTCAGTGCCCTTCTAAGCAAAAGAAAACCAAACCTACTTTTGCATTTGCTATAAATTTAACTAGCTTCTCTTCATTCAGTCTCCTTTGAATACTGACTTCATTTTGTGGAAATAAAACTGAAGATGTGATTGGTGTCTGGAAGGTATTTTCTACCTACTAGCATACTTAGACACCTGAGTAACTAACTCTAAGAGGTCCTTACTATGTGAGGAAAATTGAAACCAAAAAGATAACTTTAAATAGTGTTCATAAATCTAAAAGATCAATGTCATTATCTAGAAAAATAAAATCAAACATCATGAAAATAAATGTGTTTCATTCTACTGACTTACACCATGCACTTATCCATAGAACAAAACATTGCACATGTTGATGGAGGGTGTGGGCATGATTTTACCAACAAATCATATAATAACATAATGTAGTATCCTTCACTTCCTGTTTGACTTTCACAGCATGATTGTAAAGAGTTAAAACACACACACACAAGTTTTACCAGCTCCCATAAGCATATCTAATTTAGCTCTTCTCACATTATTCTTTCTAGGAGTACCTATCATGTCATTAATTATCATTTTGGGTTTTCTCTGCTTCAATTATCTGCTCCTTATTTATCGATTTTCATTTTTCTTACCAGTGATACAGAGGTCCCCATCACCCAGCTTCATCAACTTCACAAAAGTCTCCATTTTTTTTCAGCTTAATTTTGCAATCACTTTGCATCAAACAGCCATCTAAAAATCAGCAAGTTTGACCAAGATGTATCACCAAAATAAATGTTATTGTTAATAAGAGAAGCAAGACTGAGGTAGATAATTGCATAAGTGGTCAATCTATTTGGTAATATTTTACTTCTCTGTGGAATGATATAATTATAATGTCTAGGATAATGAATACTTAGATAGTGAGCCTTCCTGTATAAATCGAAGCAATCATGTGCAGTCTCTCCACATGGAGGAGAGATCAAATCCCCTGAAAATATGTATGGAGTGATTTGGGGGGTGGGGAAAGGAGGGTTGGGAATAATGTGAGGGACTTCCTCAAGTTATTCTGACAAGCACCTCTTTCCATGAGAACCACTGAGCAAGGGTGGAACCTATGTGATGGGGGCTTGAGTTGATTGGATTTCCTAGGGAAAAGGAGCACAAGCATTGGTAGTTTCCAAGCACAGAATGAAGGGAGTAGTCCAGGCCAGGGAAAGAGTATGATCATAAAGTAGCTAGTGCAGGAGTGTCTGAGAAATCATCAATAGTATGATGTCATGAGAGCCCAGGTTGTGTACCAACATGTCACCAACAGGAGGCTAGGAAGGCAGTCTGTTATTTTCTTCACTGCAAGGGAAAAATTTAAAGGGGTGATTTGTGTGGGAATTCATTTCACTTCTTCCCCACACATTGCATTTGTGTCAATAATGAAGTCATATTTAAGCTTTTTCTTGCTAAGGTAATTCTTAATTCTATTGTATAATCACAACAGAAAAGTTTTTAGAAAATATGTAGGGAAATTCAGAACCTTTCTTTTTGCTATGTTCAAAAGCCTGCCAAGTCCCACCAGTGCACAGCACACCCAAGTTAAAATAATCATTTCTCTGCAGTGGGTTAAGTTGGTGTTTGGAAGCTTGTGACCAGAAAGCAACAGGTTGGCCAACTGGCACAATCAGGAACAAGTGGAATCAATACATTACTTTTAGTATATGACTTTGCCACCATCAGGGCTGTGTCATTAATGAAGGGAAACTTTCTTTTTTCTCCCAAGAGCTCCTTCCTTCCTTTGCACCCCACAACTTGTGCATATAACACACAATAGCCACATGTACACATATAAACACACACACACACACATACACACACACACACACACAGAGGCAAGCATGCACGCACTACTCCCAAACCAAAATGAGCCTTAGACCAAGACCCATTATCACAGTCGACTAGTTTTCAACTAAGCCCCTGATCAATAGTCTTCCAATTTTGCTGAAAATCCTTAAAAATCCTGATGCCCCTAGCCAGTTTCATATGTCCTCTGGTGTGCATAGTTAGCTGATTCAGACATTAGCAGATTCTATGGCTTAGTGAACCACTCAGCAGAAGCCCCATTGCTGTGCATCCTTAAGGACATCCTTGAGGGACTTCTGTCAAAGTGTGGTTTTAGAAGGGTGATCTTCCCCTTGAGGATGCTCCAGAATGGACTGCAGCATTATTTGAAATCAACCCAACTCCAACTATTCCTCAATGATAGGATAAAACCTATCTCGTCTCTTTCAAGTAATGTGGTAATAGAAAATTACTTTTTATGTACAGAAAAGACCCTTGGTATCCTTACCAGGTATGATTATACTTCGCTTCCTTTGAGAGAAGGGAGGAGCAAGAACTTTCCTCTCCTTCCCTGAAACCTTCCTTTCTCTCCATGAGAGTTTCCTAGAACAAAAGGAGTACCCCAGGAGGATCCCAGAGCCCACTCCTGCCACAGACTTGTCCAACCACCTCACCCCACAGAAGCTCCAGAGAGGGAGGTGATGAAGACTCCCTCCCCTGACCCTGCCCCTACCCACCCAAATTAGGGAACAAATGGAAGCTAATCAAAGACTGAAGTTATTGTTTAATTATTAGTCTGCTGTTATTCTGCAGATATCATTTTATATCTTTAGTAATTTTACATTAGTCCCAAATAGCATACTATTTTTAAATGCATCAGAATAGATTTGTTCGTAGTTTGTAGGAATAAAAATTTCAGAAGAGACAGCACCATGTGGCAAAACAACACACAGTGGAAGGGGGAGTGACAATCTTGTCTTGGGCATTAACTGGCTCTGTGGTTTTAGGTAAAATCATTCACCTCTCTGACCTTCATCTTTAAAATGAAGACATTGAATAAAAATCCAGTCATATTCATTACCTTCAGGAAAAGATAGGAAAGAACTAGGAACAAGTGAAATCAGACAAGGTTGTAAGGAAACAGGGCTTGATGGCAAAATTGAAGTTATTACAATTTAACATTTTAAAGCCAAATAGCATAGTTTGGCAAATTCATTGCAAGGCAACTTGAATTCTAGGGAGTCTTTAGGATTCTTGTCTTCAAGTGTTATGCCTGGAAAAAACTATGTTTTGTTGTATTGAGAGCTTTTTAGAAATTGTAGCTTCCTACAAAAGTTCCTATGCCTGTTGAAAAATATTTTAAATTCAAAATTTTATTATTCTCATGGCAATAGTTTAACACACAATATCACTATATCTCTCATTCCCCTGAATACTACCAGTAAATATTTTCTAGAAATACTAAATCATTGTATTCTTCTCTAAGTTTTCCTTAAGGAAAGAGATTTATTCTGAGTGGGATCAGAGTCTGTCTTTTGATAGAATTCCTAGCAGGGAATTTGGATTTTCCACATAATTTGTACTGACCAGATTACATGGCAGAGCCAGTTCACACTCCCCAAGTCTGGTATTTCCACACCCATTATTGTCCACATGTACAGACGATGAATGTCCAGCCTGGAAGGAGGTCAAAGGAAACCAAAGGAAAATGATAATTCAGCCTGATGTAAAAGTAGCATTTATAGCCACCTTTTGAGGAACAAGCTGGTAGATAAACGATAGGTTTATGGCTTAACTTCTTTCCAACGATAGCCCATAGGTTACGTGTTCACTCTGTGAGCAGAAGAGTCCTTATAATCTAGAATTTTACCTGGTGTTATTAAACCTCTCTTGCTATTTCTGCCTGTCATTTAAAATGGATGTTCCTATTCCCATCCCCACCCACAAGATGTGGAGAAATGCACTAGAGACCTTGAGATCTTAGAATAAAGGCACAGAGAGGAATCCAAACACACGATCACAGTTGTCCTTGAGAAGGAAACTGTTCACATGGTTCTGTGATAGGGGTGCTCTTGTCAATGAGGCCACTGTGGAGGGCAGAGTTCAATGGCTGGACAGTGGAATCATATGGAAGGCTTTTGCTTTCTTCCTGGATAGAAGAGCTGGGTGGGTAAAGTGAATACAAGAACAGAAGTGGGAGAGCCATTGCAAGTGAGCCAGAGACAGAAGACTCAGGAGATAGGACACAAAATCATCAAAGAGTAGCCAGGCATGCCTAAGTTCTGGGAGGGGAGAATCTGGAACTTTAGGGTCTCCAGTTTGTTCCTACCCCTTTGGCCTTTTCCCACAGCCCCAACACACTAAATACAGTCATTCCTCGATAACTATAGAATATTGATTCCACGATTCCCACCTTCCCCTTAGATGCCAAAATCTGCAGGTGTTCAAATCTCATATATAAAATGTAGTAGTTGCATATAATGTATGCAGTTCTCTCTTATACTTTAAGTCATCCCTGGGTTACTTATAATACCTACTACGATGTAAATGTTGTGTAAATAGTTATTATGCTGTATTATTTAGGGAATAATGACAAGAAAACTCTGTACATGTTCAGTACAGAAAAGATTTCTCCATATATTTTCAGTTCAAATTTGCTTGAATTCATAGATATAGAACCCACAAATACTGAGGGTTGACTAAACATGTTTCTCTTCCATAGAAACTCACACTTAGGACAGTTAAATCTCATCTATAGCTTTGTCTTTTGTTCAGATAGGCTGGAAGTCTTAAAACACCTATAAACAACAAGAGAAAAAAAAAGAGAAAATATTTCACAGAATACAATCAACAAATAAGTCACCCTTCCAAATAAAAGGCTTCAGACCCCAACGAAAAAAGCAACAACAAAGGATTCTACTTGACCTCAAATTCCCTGGTCTATGACCAGCTGCTCCTTCTCAGATTAACATGGTATGTCCACCACTATCTTATTTCCCATCCCATGGAAGTGTTTGCCAAACTGTCAACTCTCTCAAAGAAATGTCAATAAATATCGAATTCACACCCAGATTCCCACACCTCCAGACTCCAGTTTTCATATTCCACTGTCCGTCACTGAGCTGCAACTCACTGTGCCCCAAACCATGAACTCCTGTGCTAATTATTAGCTATAAGCTCTTCTGGTATCTTCTATGAAAATACTTTAAACACACCTTGAAGACTCAGAGAAGTGTGTTCTTGAAATTTAAATCAAGGTCATAATACGAAAATATATGACAATTGTTACAGTGATTATTAAATTTGGATTTGAAACTGATAAATACAAATTCCCCTTCAGACTTATCATTGTAACATCTGATGCCACATGATGGATCCTAAGAAGTCACAAGATCAGTAGACACACTTGAAGAAATGCCTCAGTGGTCGAGGAACCACAAGACAAACAGAGTTCTGGGGGAATCATTTTCTCTTTGAGGTCTTGGGGACAAGATGAGAGGTAGAATGACCTCTGAGTGGTAATGAGAAAGTCATGCTGAGACAGAGAATGGTGGTAAACAGGGGGTAGAAATGACAACCAGGTCAGATTCTCCACGTGCTTCTGAACCCACAGGTCTAACCCAGATCTCAAGAGTCTTGCATTATAACTGAGTAAAAAGATCCTGGGCTCTATAGGCTAGAACATCTTCTGCTGAATGACACAGACCTGAACATAAGGACAAGTTGCTCTCTGGAGGAGTTTGCTGTGCTTCCTGCTCAGTGTTGTGTTCACAGGCTTGCCTATCTCTGTGCTGCAGTTTTGTGAGTCTTCTGAGACTCTCCAAGATGACTGCTGAAGGTCTCAGTACCATATGGAAGTGGCCAGAGAAACTTGAGATCACAGGCTTAAAGGCAGACAGACTGGAAGAAACATCAAACGGGTGATGCCACAAGTCACCACGCATACCAGGCACCAGACCCACAGGCACACAACTCACCTTTTCCTAGGGATGCGGTACCTGATTACTAGTTTCAGGTACTGTCTCAGAGAAAGCACAATAGAGGTTGGTCATCCTTAATCTGAAATCCAAAATTCTCTAAAATCCAAAACTTTTTAAAAAGAGTACCAACATATCACCAGTGGAAAATCCCACACCTGACTCATGTCAAATGCAGTTAAAACACACACTAAAGGTATTGCATAAAGTTGTTTTCATGCTGTGAATATAAGTGTATATGAAACAATGTATTTTGTGTTTAAATTTAGTCCTAGTGTGTGTGTGCACATATTTCAAAATCCAATAATATCTGAATTTGAAACATTCCTGGTCCTAAGCATTTCAGACTTGCAATACTCAATGTGTACCTGGATCCAGTGACCCTGAGCCAGCACCAGACGGAGTTCACAGGAGTGTGTACTGGTGTACTGACCTCCCACTCTGACATTGTAGATACTGGTCAGATGCTTTGTGCTCCACTTGCTCCACCTGTATACTAAGAGGACATACTGGCTGTGCTGGTGTTCATTGCAGTTGTCCTGAGGACAGCTCCCTTTGTGAATGAAATGGTCCATTTCTTACCATCTGGTATCCCAGAACACAGAGTGAGCAGAAGGCATTATAATTATCACGAATCTTCAGGAAAGGACAGATAAAGAGGAAAGGAGAGTCAGCCTACATGAGCAAGTCAGGTCCCTGAAGTTCACCAAAAGCTGCCTCCTTGAACCCGACTGAGGATGAAGGGGCAGATACATCCACTCACCTCTCCAGATAGTGGCTAACAGACCTGAAGGAAAGCTGTCAGTCAGCTACGACCACAGGCTTATCCACGGCTCCCACTCTGGAGTACCTGCTCATTACTTTGCCTTCCTCCTTCATCTAACTTGCAGAACCTCTCTGGGCATTGGCATTATCCACATTCCAAAGATGAGTACACTGAAGCCCAGCTTGCTGAAGTCCTTGGTGCTAAGAGACTATGGCAGGATTCAAGCCTGGGTCCGTGGACTCCAGGGCCATGTAAGTTTCCATAGGGTAAGTGGTTCATAAACTTTTTGTCAGCAGGATCCCCTTTTCACTCAAGGATTATTGATGGTCAGAAAAGGCCTTTATTTGTGTTGGATAGATAGATAGATAGATAGATAGATAGATAGATAGATAGATAGATAATGTATCTGTGTGTGTGTGTGTGTGTGTGTGTGTGTGTGTGTGTGTGTGATACTAGGGAATGAACCCAAGGTGTTATACCACAGAGTTATACTCCAAGTCCTTTTCATTTTTTATTTTAAGAGAGGGTCTTAGAAAATTGCTGAAGGCCTCACTATATTGTTGAGACTGACCTTGAACTTGTGATCCTCCTGTCTCAGCTCCTGAATCACTTGGATTACAGGTGTGCACCATCACAGCTAGCTGCATTACATCCTAACAAAAGTAAACCATCTTACAAAAAATAACTTGACTTTTGAAAGCAAATATATACCTAATAAAAATGCAATTTTTTTTGTGTGTGGCAATAGTAGAAGGTTTGCACATCTATTTCTATATTCAATCTGTAGCAAGAGCATCATACTGCCTCTAAAAATCTCCAGCAGGTAAGTCATGAGAAGAGTGAAAAAAATGTCTTAGTATCATTATGAAACGTTTCTGCCTCAAAGACCCTTAGGTAGGAGTGTGGGATCCAGAGGTCTCTTGACCATGCTTTAAAACCTGCTGCTCCATAGAACCTGTCACTGCATGGAGAAGGGAGCTTGGGTTTGCCCGGAACAAGAATGTGGCTATGTTTGCTCTGGACATACCTTCCCTGAGACCACACACTCAGAAGATGAACCACTCTGCAGTTAGGTCTTAGGAGCATCTCTTTAAGGAACTCAGAACTGAGATTTCCTCTAAAGAAAAGATATTTTCTCAATGACTAATATGAGGCCAACAGAATAGCCTTGCCATTCATATACTGCCACAAGGCTACAGTTCTTAAAAATGAAGGTTAAACTGGCCCTGGGAGGTCACACCTGGATCTTTCCCTACTGGACCTGATCTAGCCAAAAGTCCCATCTTTTTAAGATAGTTTGAGTGTCCCTTTTCCAAAATACTTGAACCAGAAGTGTTTCAGATTTCAGACTTCTTCAGATTTTGGAATATTTGCATAAACATAGCGAGTTATCTTGGGAATGGAGCCAAATTTAAACACAAAATTCATGTCTCATTTACACCTGTATACATAGCCTGAAGGTTATTTTATACAATATTTTTAGTGCACCTGTGTTTTGACTGCATTTGACACAAGGGCAGCTGTGGAATTTACCACTTGTGGCATCATGTTGGTTCTCAAAAGTTTCAAATTTTGGAACATTTAAGATTTCAGATTTTGTGATTAGGGATGTTCATCCTGTATCAGTTTCTGCAGTTCTTGTTAAAAATGATTAGAGGTTTTTACTATGATTCAAAGTGATGCTTTGAATTTTCACTGTGTAACTACAGATCTTTATGTGTCATGGGGCAAGACAGTGGGTACTTCCTGCCTTTGTCCTTCATGGGTTCAGAGGAGTAAGGGCATCATTCAAGATAATGATCATCAAACTGAACCTGCAGGCAAGAGAAGCAGACAGGGGCCAGAATCATTTTCTTTTATCTTTTTTTTTTCATCTTTTTATGTGTCATTTGTACATTTTTTTTATAATTTACTTATTTTGATTCATTGTAAACAAATGGGGTACTTATTTCTCTGATTGTACATGAAGTAGAGTCATACCATTTGTGTAATCATACATGTACATAGGGTAATGATGTTTGTCTCAATCTGTTATTTTTCCCTTCCCCCTACAACTCCCACCCCTCTTTCCTCTTTTTCATGGACTAGAGTTGGATTATTGAAGAGGAGAAAGAAGCAGAAAAAATTCAGCAGATGAGAAAGGGAGTCCAGACCCACAGATCTGAGTCAGGCTACTTAGTCATGGTCAGGAAAACAGGCCCCTGCTGGCTCTGTTCAAGGTCAGGAGGACCATGTCTAGATTCTGGTTGCTGGTTACTACCCCTAGATACCTTTCTGTTCCTACAGAATATATCCAATATCATTTCTGTAATAGGGTATTTGTATTTAGTCAACATTATCAATATTTAAGCTAAATTTTTTTTTTTATTTTTAAGAACAATATATCATGTCAGTTTCCAACACTAAAAACTTCTAGGTACATCTTTTTTATTTAATTGCAGTCTCCATTAACTACAAATTTTACCGTTAGAGTCAAAAGTGATTTCTTATCAAATGATTATTTGGACTTTTAAATAGTTTTCGGACTTTTAAAACATTTTTTCACTTTATATATACTTAGACTACTTTTGGGGAAGGAGCTATAATTTAAGTAAGATAAATCAATTAGAAGTAACTTGTACAAACCATGCCTTTTAGGCAACTGTCAGTGGAGAACAAATAAAAAATAAATAGACTTACCTTTAGAAAAATGTCATCTAATTGTAGACAGACATTAGCCTTTGGCAGTCAGCCATCACTTTATGGCCAGCAACTGAGCAATTAAAAGGTTAAAGTTCCATTTGTCTCATTGTCATATTAATCAATCGAGTCTACAAGGGAAAGAAGCCTTGCCTGTCAAGCAATTTAACTTTACCAGTCTTCTGGGAGTTCAAAACATCCCCTTGTCAGAGTTCCTGCTAGTTTTTCTAAACCAACTTTCTTCTGTCTGCTTCCTCTTTTTATTCCCCCACTCCCTCATTCATTCAATAAATATTTAGTAGTTAGAAATTGTTAGTCAGGTTTTCATTGCTGTGACCAAAATACCTGCCAAGAGTAACTTAGAGGAGGAAATGCTTATTTTTGCTCATGGTTTCAGAGGTTCAGTCCATGGTTGGCTGGACCCATCCTTCTGGGCCCAAGCTTAGGCAGAAAATGCAAGTGTATGGCAGAGGAAAGCTGCTTATCTCGTGGTTGCTAAGAGGCAGAGAGACAGGGAGTGAGGAGCAAGAGGAACAAGATAAAATTCCCAAGGGTAAACTTCTAGTCATCACCTCCTCCTCCATGGCCTTCCACCATATCTACCTCACCTCAGGTTCAGAGCAATAGTGTCAGCTGACCATGGGCTGAACATCTGAAACCATGAGACAGAATATACTTTTCCATCCCTAAGTTCTTCTTATTAGGTATTTTAGTCACAGCATCAGAAAGTTGACTAGCGTAGGAACTCTGTGTTTCCCCCAGTGAAAAGCTTTATGGTATTCACTGCCAAGACCTGACAAGTATAATCACATCTCAGAAGTTCTTATAATGCCCAGGATATATCTGGCTGCTCCCCTTCTAGACTGATCCAAAAATAGCCCTTTACCAGGACCCCTTTATGATCTCAGCCAGACTATTTCAACCTTGGAGAAAAAGAACAGAGGGCAGGCCCAGGAAGAGTTCCTAAAAGGATGCACATCAATATGTGTATATTTTTTAATTATCTTAAATTCTGTTTTATAGTTTCCTCAAAATACTAAAACTATTTCTCTTGGCATCTGTTAACACTAGGAAGGTTAAATGATATATATATATGTATGTGTGTAGGAAAAGGTAATATATGATAGAGTTAAATGGAGAGATGGATAGATGAATAGAAGGATGAATGGACAGACAGATGAACAATCACATAACCCAGAGGATCACTAAAAAAATTTTTTTTTTAATTCTAGAGTATAATCCCTTTGTTATTTGATCAAGGCCGGAAAATTATCATGAAGTTATATTTAGCACCAGTATCAACTGCAAAAAGCCCCTGCATGTTAAACTTCATCTGTGCCTTGTAATAAAGTCACTTCCCCAGGAGCTTCTGGCCTGAAGAAAGAACAAATAAACATCCTTTTCCATGCTAACTTTAGAAACTCCCTTGGGTTCACTTATCTTCCTAATCCATTTGTTGTTATTTTAATTCCTGTGATCAATACATAACAAGTTTAACAGTTCAGGTGCCTGAATCTGCTCGGTCCAAAAGCAGCCCATTTCTCAACAGTAAGGTTTTGACCAAGTTCTAAATATATACAGCTCTTGAATTTTGCCTTTCTTGTTGGCTATTTAGAAGGTAAGAAAGGGAAAATAGATCCTCTAGTGGCAGAGGGAACCACAATAGAGAACTCTGGCCAATACATTTACTTGTCCATCATGGCAGAGATACAAATAGTGTTTGGATTCCACTTCACTCACTGGGTACATTCATGGTAACTCCTGCCTCACACAGCGACAAGTACAGATAATGTCTTTGATGCTGTGTTGTGCTGCGGCTTTATGTGGTTTGACATCTTCGCAAAATCCCTGTCTCTCCAAAACGAAAAAAAAAATGTCTGGTGCAATTTGTGCAAGAATTTGATGCCTTAATAAGCCAGATGATTTAGACATTTCTTTTAAAGTATTTCTCTGCTTCCTGAGAATAAGGAGCAGTTTGCCTGAGCTTCCAGTGCTAGCCTAGTTATCTTAACATTCGCTGGACCAGCAGAGAAACCTCTCATCCACTTTTGAAGTCAAGCTGTCAGGACTGTAATTGGTCAGACTGGACACATGTAACAAAGAATTCAAGCTGGCAGCCTGAGTGGGCAAGCTGAGAGAGGGGCAAGGGAAAGGACAAGGAAATCTAATAGTAGTAGACAGAAGAGCCGCTTCCCAGATTGGGATTTGCTCCCTGAAGAAGCTTAAATTGCAGTGATGATGGCAACTGTCAGCTTAACTTCATTGTTTGCTTCCTGAAAACTTCAAAAGTCGCAGCACCTTCTTTGTGGTGAGGGAAGCTGAGAGATACCAGCATGTCATCACCTCTTTGCTTCTAGGATTCTGTCAGTTATGTAGCAACAAGTTAAGAGGGAACAACATTATAACTTGCAACTTGTATTGTGTTTGATTCTGAAAAGGATGCAGTGGGCTGAAGACTCCACAGAATCTACTGATGGTTGCATGCTCTTGTTGCTCTTCGGTCCTTTAATTTCTAAATAAGGTTATTTCCAGGGAGACTGGAGAGGGAAGTGGATGCAGCTCACCCTTTTAGTACAAGAAGACTTTGACTTACCCAAAACAGAAAAAAGTTAGTTTTGCAATTAATAATGGCACTGTTGCCCCTTGGGTAGGATGTAAAGAGGGGCTCTGTTCATGGCAAATAAGCCATCATGACTCCTGGGATGGCTTCTCTCTCCAAGTAACTCCTTCAATTTGGGTACAGTACCAACTAGCATCTGCACCCCATAGCAATGAGTATCCTCAAAGCCATGGGATTCTGAGTCATCAGTAAAACACATCTGGATTTTATACTTGTAACCAACTTGCAACTGATTAGTTCACTCTTGACTCAGGCATGAGATATCTCTGTTCTCTTCAGTCTCCTCAGTCAATGGCCCTTGAATAAAAGTGATCAGATAACAATAAGATTTGTGAATTTTGTTTAACTAGTATAATAGAGAAAACAACAAAGAATATGAATGGGAGAAATGTATCTTTCATTTACCCACCCTGCTGCAGTTATTGATACCCAAGCACCTCTCCAATTACATCTTTTCCAGCTTCTTTGTTCAGTTTCTGAAATAATGATTTAAAATATTCATGTCCCCACCACCAATGAGCATTACATGTGCAGACACTATTCTCTGAAGCACTTCATTCAGTCCTCTTAGCATCTCTGTGAGGCAGGTACTGTTACCATCTCATTATACAGGTGAAATGGGGCCTCAGGAGGGCAAAGTATTCCACCCACTCTCCACCATCCCACTGCTCCTATATGTAAATGTATATGTCCAACTTGTAGAGAAACTCAGGCCTGTCTGTCTTGCCACAGAACCAAGGTCTTACCTACCTGGTCTCCTGCCAAGGAACCTTCATGTAGAGAACCTTCATCAGCATGGACCAACAAAATCATATTCCAGCACCATCTTTTGTGTGCCCTGTGATTCAGGACAAATGATTTAATGCCTCTGAGCCTCAGCTCTTTTCCCCAGCTATAAATTAGAAATGATATCCCCTACCCATTTTTACAAAGGTGATTGGGAAATGTAAGTGTCTAATGCATTATCTGAGATATTTTAACCACTTTGTGTGTATTATGGGAATAAATGAGAGTACAAATGGAAAAGGAAACCCTGACCTTTAATTCCTTTTACTCCTTTAGTCAGTAGATATAGAAGTCATAGAGGAAGAAAGGAATCCTTTTTATCCAATAAGTACTTTGCATATTTGATAAATACATTGTTAGAAATGGTCAATAGCTGATAGGGTTCTTAGTAGAAAGGGATTCACTCTTTTGGTGTCCCTAACCATGTCTAAACTTTTGGAGTCAAGAAACCAGAAAGATGACAAAATACACTTATCTTTTTCTTGGCTTCTCTGGTCAAAAAACACCTCATTGTCATTCCTGATGGCTCCTGAGATGTGTGCAGGACTCCAGTGGGATGATCTCCAAACTGTAGGAAACTGGGATGCTGGAGAGCCACTTGGTGACACCCCACAAAGACCATGGTCAGAAAGAACTGCCTGAGATCAGTCTCACACAGCAAGGGCTTGGGTTTTTAAACATGTTCACTTTCTGATAAGGGGCCATAGAAATCTCCAGTGAAAAGGGAAGATTGTCAGGACTCAATTTGATCTTTACATACTTGCCCCTATAAACCATCTCCCTGTAGCGGGGAGGCAAGGAACTCCAAGTACCTGATTATGGCATGACAAAAAACCTTAAAGCAATCTTCTAAATCCCACTTGAGAATTATTTGGAAGAGCTCTGGTGTCACCTACAGAGTCCATTGTCCACAGTTGTCACCCCCAGTGGGATGGACCCTGTATCAAAACCCAATTTCACTATATGCTTACTTCACCCAGGGAAATTTCTGACCCTCTCTGAGACTCAGTTCCCCTTTTGAAAAATGTTTTTAAATTCCTACCTCCAGGTATTTTTGGGGAGGACAAAATAAAACAACATATATGCATCCTGGGTACAAGTAGGTGTTCCTAAAAAGATTAAGCATTGCAGGGGCTGCTTTCTTCTCATGAAATATTTCAGAAATTTCATTGAATTTTGTCCCATATGGATATATTTTAGTTTATTTTTGTTTTTACACATTCAAGAAGGAGAATAATCATGCCCATTTTTTCATGAGAAAGGCTTATGCTTTGGTGAGATCTTGAAACAAGGGCCAACTGAGTCCATTACATCATGTTTTTATCCAATGCTCATGTGCCACTGCCCTCAAGACATGATACCCACATCCACACTACATATCTGGACTGGTGACTTTTAAGTGAAGGCGTAAATGAATCATTACTGCAGTAGCAAACCAAGATAGAACTGGATCACATTGGTGCTCCAATGCCAATCCACAAATGTAGTTCTCAGCCCCGCAGCGAACTCCCTATTACATTAGTGAGTGCAGGCAGAAAGCAGATTACTAGTAGACAAAAGACAAAAAGAAAAAGGACTTTTGAGTGGGTAGAATATTTTTTGAGGGCCAAGTATGTACCACAAACTCTTTTATCTCATTAATGCTCCTAGATGGCCTTTGGAAGTTAATATCATCATCCTGATTTTTCTTTCAATGATAATATTGCCCAAAGAAGTGGAAAATTTGCTCACATTTAGATTGATCATAAGTGGCAGACCCAGGTGATACAGGAAATGAAAGATAAAACAAGATGCAATGAAAAGAATTCTGGCTCATTAGTTAAGGTTCTGGTCTTGTTATTCATTATTTCAGTACATGGCTCAAGGAACCGAAGTAGGATGAGGAAGCATAGATGTGGAGACACAAAAGCAGCCTATTCCTTGGTGGTATGGTGCAGACCCCAAAGGAGCAAAAACAACCAGGAGAGGAGTCAGAAGTCCAGAGCATTAGAGTTAAGAGGTTCTGAGCTTCCAGACCGCATAGACATAATGGTTCTGAAGGAGCTCCAAGGTCTCCTAGCTGGTAGGCAGAGATTGGCAGCTGAGAGGCAAACAATCCAAATTCATAAGCTATGAAGGTGGCAGGGTTTCAAGCACTGATTGAGCTCAAAGATAAATGGGTAATACCAAGAGGGGACTGAGCAGGGATAAAGTAGGTTCTGTTGACCAGAAGGAACTTAAGACACTAGACTTAAGACCAAAAGAGAAACAGGCACAGAAACAAAATCATATGTAGTTACCTAACCTGGAAGTCCAGGGGACCCAGGCAAAAGAATAAGGCCAAAGCTGTGTCAGAAAGCACAAAAGGCCTTGTGCTGCGATCTGCGCTAGAATTTCATAAATCCCTCCTGACCAAGTTCAGTTTCACCTATGCAGTGGGACTGAGCCTGTAGCTAGGGGATTAATCAGTTGTGGGGAGCTATGAGATTTTATAGGTGATGGCCAGAAATTTCCAACCCCAGGCTGTGAGTAAATCCTAAAACCAGAGCAAGCTTCAATCAGTAGAAAGAGGAGGTAGAAAATAGTGATTTCAGCAGTAGTTTCCAGTTGTAAGTCTCTCAGTGAATCAGTGGCATTAATCAATAGGAATAGACGTTGAGTATGACTTATGTGAAGAAGTCAATAGAATAGGAAACAACCACAAAAAAATCTGTGAGGGTACCTAGCCTATAATATTTGATTTTAGGAGAACTTTTAACCTTGGTTTGCTTACCTATAAGATGGAAATAGAGTAAAGCATTCATTAAGTATGTTAAAATTTAAATAGAGCATTCCTATTATTAGATGGCATATAATATAAAATTGTAGTATGACTATGATTATCAGTATTGTATTGAATATTTCAAAATAACTAACAAAGAATTTTGGAGGTTATCACCATAAAAAAAGATGGATACACTAAATATCCTGATTTCAGTATTACACAATGCATACAGGTATTGAACTATCACTATATTCCATAAATGTGTACAATTATGTGTCAATTAAAAACTAAGTTTTTGAATTTTAAAATACTGAAAATAATGCGAATCTATGCCTGAGGATCTCTTTAAAAAACAAACCTGTAGGAGAAAAAGAAATTGCTTCTATCCAATTCCAGCATTCAGAAAGAGCAGAGGGTAAAGGAATTCTGATTGCTAAGAAGAGGAGAAAGCACAGCTGCAGAAGAAACTAAAACTTAAATACTTTTGCTGCAGTAGCTCTTCTGCTTTTATTTTCTTTAATTGACTGTTCCCAGCTACACTGAAACACATCTTCATTTTTTGAAATAAACTGTGTAGAACAGTCTGACTAGAGCTGGAAGATGATGGAGAATTGCTTTATTTCTGTTTGCCATGGCTAGTAGACTCTTCTGTCATTTGCCAAGAAAAAAAAAAAAAAATGCCTGTTGAAACAGGTAGTAAAATGTTTTGTCTCTTTCTTGAAGCCCTGTCCTCTCACCTCTCACCTCATCACCACGTCACTGCATCTCTGACAAAACCCTCCTATTATCCCCCAGGGCTCCCCTACCTCTTCCTGGGGGAAGCTGCTTACAACTGAGTCCTCATCATTATCTTCTCCTTTCTCTACTACTCTCCTTGTCCACTCACCCACTCTAGTATTTTCCAAGTATCCCTACATGAATGACTCCAGCCCTAATCTCTTCCTGGGCTACAAGACCCCACTGGGAGATCCTGGTTTGCATTTAAACCCATTCATGTGTTTGCTGAAAACAGTATTCCAAGCTTTGCTTCCAGCCTGGGATTCCACAAGCGTATGCTATAGACCCACAATAACCTGCCCTTCCTGAGACAGTGCTCACCCTTCCAAGTCTTTATGTCTTTCTCCATCCTCTGCCAGTGCCTCAGTCAGGTATGTCACACTCTCCAGATTACAACCTGCTTTTTTTCCTTTATGATTCTGCATTGCATTGATTATATCACTACTTATTAATTATTTAAGTTAGTCTTCTACCAATGTTAATTACTTTCTCCCAGTTTACAGCTTGGATCTTTAATGTCCCCCGAAAAACCCATGCAGGGATGTTCACTGGGAAATGATTAGATTATGAGAGCTGTACTCTCAGCAGTGGAATGGACTACTGAGTGGTAACCTATAGTCTGGTGGGTTGTGACTGGAAGAAGTAAGTCACTGGTGGTATGCCCTTAGGAATTATATCTTGTTATATCTTATCTTTGTATTTGGATTCATTCTCTCTCTCTCTCTCTCTCTCTCTCTCCTCCCTCTTCCTCCCTCCCTCCCTCTCTCTTCTTCTTGGCTTCCATGAACTGAGCAACTTTCCTCTGCCACACCCTTGTGTTGTGATGTTCTGCCTCAATTCAGACCCAGAGCAATGAAGTCAGTCAACCATTAACTGAACCTCTGGACCCATGAGTCCAAAATAAATTTTTCTTCCTCTTAAATTGTCTTATCAGATATTTTGGTCACACCAATGAAAAATCTGACAAATACATCCAATGAGACTAGCCATGTCTTTAGTGCCATCCCTGTAGAGGTTGCATATTCTCTGAGTCCTGAGTGGTGATAAAGGGGGCAAGCCCTGCAGAAGGACCCCTGGGACTCAAAATCTACGTTCACTGTTGTGTTAGTCAACTTCCCATCTGTGATTACCTGAAGTAATCAATTGATAAGAAGAAAGGTTTCTTTTGGCTCATAGTTCCAGAGGTTTTAGTCCCATTGCTTTGGGCTTATAGTGAGGTAGCATTAGCATGCATTAGCATGTAGCAGAGGAAGTTGCTCACCACATTGCATCAGGAAGGAAAGATAGAAAGAGGAAGGGGCTGGAGTCCCAACGTCCCATTCAAGGACATGACTCTAGTGACCTAACTTTTTTCCACTTCGTCCCACCTCCTAAATATCCTGCCACCTCCCAGTAGCACCACAGGCTGGGGAATACTTATCCAAACCATAGAGACCCATAATAGGCTATAAATTCTTGGCTATGAATTACTCTTACTTCACTTTCTGACATGAGATAAAGATCATGACTGATCCTCTCTCATCAAGTCTTTGTGAGAATTGAATGTCATAACACATAAAATTAGCACAAGGATGCTAATTTTGAGGATGTAGGTCTGTGGTAGAGCTCTTGCCTAATATGCATAAGTCTCTGGGTTCAATTCCCAGTACCAGAAAAAAATAAGGGAAAATTAAATATTTAGCACATAGCCTGGCACGATATAATACATGCTTGCTAAGTGCGATTTCTGAGGTTTAAATTATTATTATTATTATTTCTCAGTGATAGACTGAAAACCATAGGCAATCAGTGAGTTTTTAAATTAAATTCTTCCAATGAAAGCTATTAAATTTAGAGATTCAGGGTCATATTTAGAGAATCGAAGAATGATGCAAAGTTGAAAAGTTTCTGCTAGTTTTTGTTCAGTTGCCCACTTACCTACCTAACATTGACCACTCCCTGCCACACACACACACCCAAAAATGGAAAAGCAGGTTAAAAATTAAAGACCCCAGTCCCTTGGCTCTATGGAGATAAAGTCAACCTCATGAAGGAGGTCAGCATTCTCTTACCTTTCCTGACAACCAGTGACTGTTTTCAAGTTGGGAGACATGAAATTTGAGAGATTACCTTCACCCATCACCTATGTAGTAAAATGACCCAGGTGTAGTAATCATCAGTCACAGTGGACATCTCTCAGGCAGCTACTTGTCATCTAATGCTGAGCCTGCCATCATTCATGAAGGACGAGAGACAAGACATCCTGTCAGCTAATGGACATATAAGTGCTTCCCAGAAAAGCCCACTTCCCTTGAAGGTGCTCCTTTTAGGAGATTCACATTTAATCTCCCAAAAGTCATGTTAGGAGATGACTCAGGAAAATACTGCATCATATTTTAATCCCTTTAAGGCAGTTGGAAATATCCTTGGACTCCAGATTGTAGGAAACTTCCCAAATCTTCAGCTGACAACTGGAAAGGGACTGCAGGGTAGGTGACTCCCAGTACAGGGCTCGTTTATCAAAAACATCTGCATGCTGCCCCTTCCTTCAGTCCCACAAGGCCGAATGGCAAAGTAAAATTTAAACATTTGGATGCCCCCAAAAATTCATTTATAAAAAGATGCTTGAAAGAGTTGAAATAGAGTCATTGAGTACCTTCTCGCCAGACAGACTGATTTGGATCAGAGGATCTCGGTTCAGGAAGAAATAGCCATGCCAAAGACATGAGAGGACATGGGAACAGCCTTAACATTTCTATTTCCTCCTGAAGAGCCTGACCGAAATGGACTACACCAAATGATTTCCTGCCATTTCTGATGAACAACTAAGGGAGGAGAATCATTTGTCCTTTAAGGTGTCCTAGGAGGCAAAGATGAAATTTCTGAAGCTGTCCAATGTGGCTTTGATGAGAAAGTAATTAAAGTCACTGGCAGAACTATCCTTGTGTTTGAGTCAGATAACAATGTCATTGACAGCACACTCTAAGCTGAAGGGTAAGGATCAGAAGACAAATGAAACCAGATTTACACAGGATACGTTTATTGACATTTCCCATTTGCTCACTTAGTAATATTATTTAGTCCACAATTTTATATTATATGTGTGTGTATCAGTGTTTAACTGATTGTTTCTCTTTTTTGTGACATGAAGACAACCAGTTGCTATATTGATCCTATGACAGTGACATAGCATTACTTTCCTATGACAGTCTTAATTAAATCTTCTCTCCCTTATTACTTTCTTTTGTGATAGTAGCAAGAAAGCATCTTTTAAATTTCCTCTACTATAAATAAATTCTTGTACAAACTCTGCTTCTATTTAAATCCTTTAGCCCCTCCCCCATCTGATTGCTCTCAATATGCATAATAACTGGAGGAACATGTCCTGCTATATAGGAGACATCGGCGTACTTCAGGCTCACAGGTCCCAATTAATCAAGTCGATCTCATGACCCTCCTCTCCTTCTTGTACCAGTTGTGTTTTATATTAAAAGATAACAATGACAAACTAGTATGGAACTAGAGTAGAATATATAATTTTTAAAAAATATTATTTTGCTGCTTATTAACAACAGTCCTCTTACTGATAAAGATGATTTCACTTGAGTTCACATAAGCCTTGTCCTTTTGATAGTAGAAATAGAGATTAAGCTTTGATTTGTGATTACATGTTATACATGCTACATGTTACATGTATATGTTGTAAAGAAATAATGAAGCTATGTCATTGATTCAAGCTTCAATTGTGTCTTCTATAGTAAGAAAGAAATATCTCAAGCAGAGATTATGCTTGAAAATCATCCATTAATATATTAAGATATTTGAAAAATCAAGGGACCTGATTAGCAGATCAAATAGAAGCCTTATCTAAATTAAGTTATTCAGCTGTTCCCTGGTCCTTAAAGGCAAGTTTGTGTTCACATGTTTACCAGAGATTTAGTCAGCATTTATAATATGCAAGACTCATTTCTGGGATCTAGAAGAACTTAAAAGTTATGAGCAGTGTATTTCTGTTCTCTAAAAGTCTATGGACTAGCCAAAGAAATGACATACATTTGGAATATGGATCAGAAAGTGGTGAATACCACAAGAAAATGTGTTTGTTTTATTGCAGGGCACAGGGACAGGGAATACAGCTTTGGGTTAGCAGAGGGAAAGTTTTTACTACTTTAGTATTACATGAATAATATACAGCTATTTAACAAACTATTCCAAAATTTAGCAGCTTAAAAAAATGAATCCTTATTAGCTCCAGTTTCTGTTGTGTGGTAATCTGAGTGTGATTTAACTGGATTCCTCTGTCTCAGGGTCTCTTAAGAGGTCATAGCATTCAGGTGTGGCCTCTGCCCTCATAGGGAGTCTTCACTAGGGTGAGATGGGGGGTGGTGAATAAATATCTGTTTCCAAACTCACTAATGGTGTTATTGGTCAATCTCAATGCCTTGCCCCGTGGGTTTTCGCATTGGGCTGCTATGTGACATGACAGCTAGCTTCTTGCATATCAAGCATCTTAAAAGAGAATCCCTAAAATGAAAGCCATATTTTTGTTGTTATAATCTAATCTCAGATGCACCATATTCTATTTGTTAAATCTAGCCTGAACCTGAGTAAAGGGCATTATACAAGTTCATGAAGACCAGGAAGTGGAGATCACTGGGGACCATCTCAGAGACTGCCAACCACAGACACACTGTCTTTCCTATTTAAATGCTCAAAGGACCACAAAGTTCACTGTTGTGCCTGGGATTGCCCATGTCATTTTCCAAACACATCTTGAATCAAAACTCTAATAAGAATGCTAGTACAAAAGTACTTTCCTCAGTCTCCTACATACTATTTAGAAGTCATATTTTTCCAACCATCTGAATGTAGGTGATAGAAGGCAGTGTGAGGTTTAAGCACCTCCAGGACAGACATAGCTATACACTTCTACTCCCCTTGTTTCTTGTTCAGAACATTTAGCCCTGTCAAAACAGGCAGAGTACATCTTGCATTACTAACAATAGTCTGTGATCATGCAGAGGATAGAACTCAAATCTTAAAGACAGCTTGACAAAGAAATGTCAGACAACAATATGTCCTGCCGTTTCAAAGTCACGATTACTTCTGAGATTATGCAGATCAGGGAGTAGAGGAAAGTTTTGCCTGCAGAATTTCTAATTACCCTGTGAAGTTTGTATGAAGCAGGGAGGGCACCACACATGGACAGGGAAGGTCAGGCCTAGGCTTTGGGGGAAGGTGGGGAAAATAGCATACTCATCTATCAGAAAAACCACAGTTATGATTACATCAGAACCTAAACACCTAACAGCTTAGTTACTTTCACGAAATATAGGAAAAGAGAGAAATCCCTTAGACCTTAGCTTTCAGCAAAAACTTACTGAGCTTTTATATGGGCTGCATGCTGAGTCCATGAATAAAAGAGAAAAAAATAACATGAATCTATGTCAACAAATGATTGCTACAAGAAACCAGGGCCATCTTTTGTATTTGCAAACCCTTAAATCCATTTAAAGGTCACTGTTACAGAAAAATTTCTAGTCTACCTAGTTTTCATAATTTTCAAACAATTAAAACCTCATTTCAAAACTGTTTTAAGAACACACAATACAGTGGAAAAATACAAGCTATGCAGTCAGAGAAACAGAGATCATTGCTCTGCAAGTTAAAAACTGTGAAATTGGGGATAAGGTTTAAATTTATAGTTATGAGAATTAAATGACATAAGTCTTAAAAATCCACTATGTGGGTCCCTGGCATAGAGTAGCCATAGAGCAAATGGAAGCCATCATCATTAATAGTAATAATCACACTGATGAAACAATGATAACCTTGTGGCTTAGAATAATGGCAGAGCTGAAGCCACTGCTGTAGAAACACAGCAATACTGTCTTTAGGAGCAGGCAGAGCACTAAGCATTATGAGGTTATTATGTTTCCACTCTCACCATAATTTTTAAATTTGTAATTAAAGGCCTGGTCTGGAGCCCAGCAAGTTAAATGAATGTGTAAAGCTACACAAACTCTCTACGGGAAAGGAAGTGATTAAAGGGCTGGAAAATAGAGCTAAGAAGAATACCAGTAAGAAATGAAGCTGGAGAATATGAAAGAGAGAAAGCCATAAAGGACTCGAACTCAGGATACAAAAAGAATGGTTGTTCTTCATCTCATTTAGTTCACATTATAGAAGGAACCTCTGGGTTAACATAGGACATTTCTGAATGCCTTTCAATTGTATTTTGGCTCTACCAATTTCTTAACCTGCAATAATTGAGACTTCACATTCTCTCACTGGAACACAAGTGACTACAGGGTGCTCAAGGATCAGGCTGGACATTATTTGACCAAGATCAATTGTGTTGATAGCAAGTTAGTTGGCATCAGTATGCTGAACAATCTGGGGTAGATGGTCCTTGGCAGCAGGGAGCACTTGACCAGCAGAAGGCCAGCACAGCAGGAGTATCAAGAGTAAAGGCGTGACCAGAAAAGATGACCATGTGAGGGGTCAGAGACCAGCGCCTAGCAGGAAACTTCTTTCCAGCGATTGCTTTTGGCTGTAGTGTGCCTGGGTAAATGTTTTCTATCCAATTGTTTTTAACCCAAACTGTATTTTATATGATAGAGGAGTGATTTTCAAACTGGTGTGTGGATTAAAATCACCTGTGGAAATTTTACATCTTTTGATGCCCGTGCCCCAGATCAATTACAGCAGAATCCCTGGGGATAAGACCCAGGCCTCAGGGAGACTGAAGCTCCCCAGGTGATTCCATGAGCAGCCAAGGTTGAGAATCACTCCTGCCGAGGGTAATAGTGAGCTCAAATGAAAAATCCTCCAGAAAGTGACCAGCCCCTCATAAAGCACTCAACAGACTTCAGTCTCCCTTTTCCCCTAAATATAGCTTTTAGGAATCATGTGGTTTTGTCCCCGCTTGGCAGTTTGAAAATGGACTAGATGATGCCTGCAGTCCATTCTGCATTCAGAACATGAGTTTATGAGATTCATTTCTATTTTACTTTCTTTGCAGACTCTCTAAATGGTCAAACATTTCATAACTGGGTTAATTCAGCTCACAGATCAGTCTGTTCCAAAGTATACAGTCAAATCTGATGTTTTCTGGTACAATGTAGACAAATCTATTGTTTACAGTTGCTTAGAACTTTGTTTTCTAAGTTTGTATAGAATGCAAATGCAAACATGGATTCAAAACCTGGAGAAAAGGTCAATTAATAGCAAATTGTCCATCAGACTAACAGAATACCACCAAATTTTCAAGAAAGCAGTAGCTCTAGAGGATTTTTTTTTTCTTATTTTCTTTTTACAGACTGTATTTTGATTCATTGTACGCAAATGGAGTACAACTTTTTATTTCTATGGTTGTACACAATGTAGATTCACACCATTTGTGTAATCATGCATGTACATAGGGTAGTATGCCTGTCTCAGTCCACTATCTTTTCTTCCCCCGCCCCATCCCCCCCCATTTCCCTCTACACAATTCAATTTTCCTCCATTCTTCTCTCACCCATTCTGCCACCTCCCCCATTATGTATCATCATCCACTTATCTGAGAAAATATTCAGCCTTTGGATTTGGAGGATTGGCTTATTTCACTTAGCATGATATTCTCCAACTCCATCCATTTATCAGCAAATGTTATAATTTTATTCTTCTTTATGGTTGAGTAGTATTCCATTATGTATATATACCACAGTTTCTTTATCCATTCATCAATTGAAGGGTATCTTGGTTGGTTCCACAATCTAGCTATCATGAATTAAGCAGTTATAAACATTGATGTGACTGATTTACTGTAGTATGCTGATTTTAAGTCCTTAGGGTATAAACCAAGGAGTGGGATAGCTGGATCAAATGGTGGGTCTATCCCATGTTTTCTGAGGAATCTCCATACTGCTTTCCAGAGTGGCTGCACCAATTTGCAACCCCACTAGCAATGTATGAGTGTGCCTTTTTTCCCACATCCATGCCAATACTTATTATTGCTTGTGTTCTTGATAATAGCCATTCTAATTGGAGTTAGATGAAATCTTAGGGTGGTTCTGATCTGCATTTCTCTAATTACTAGAGATGATGAGCACACTCTAGAGGATTATGCTCTTGCTTGATATATATAAATCACAAAGATAAATAAAAGCTCTGGATTCAGTTTGAAAGTATTGATTTTCATCTTTCTTCGTTTTAGTTTCTCTTCACAGGCATCACAATTATCTGTTAATAACAACAAATAATCATTCAATGCATTTAAGAGCAAGCAACAGGGGAAAAATGGACAGTACTGGGCTGGTTGTAGAAAATTTTAGTCTAGGAGATAAAATAATCATTATAATTATCTGCAAAGCAGAAGCTGAAAGGAATGGGGTAGTGTGTTTTTTTGTTTGTTTTTTTGTTTTTTTGTTGTTGTTGTTGTTGTTTTTTGCTGCTGTGACTAAAAGACCTGACCAGAACAATTGTAGAGGAGAAAAAGTTTGAGAGTTCATGATTTCAGAGGTCTCAGTCCATAGAAAGTTGGCTCCATTCCTCAGGGCTTGAGGTGAAGCTAAACATCATGGCAGAAGAGTGTGGTGAAGGGAAGTGGCTCACATGATGATCAGAAAGCAGAGAGAAGCTCCACTCACCAGATACAAAATAAATACCCCAGGGGATGAGGCTTAGTGCTAGAACACTTGCCTAGCATGTATGAGGCACTAGGTTCAATTCTCAGTACCTCATATAAATGAATAAATAAAATAAAGGTATATAAAAAACCTTTAAAAAATATATACATGTATATACCCCAGAGTCACTCCCCCAATGACCCACATCCTGCAGCCACACCCTGCCTGCCTTCAATTACCACTCAGTTAATCCCATCAAGGGATTGATTCACTGATTGGGTTAAGGCTCTCATAACCCAGTCATTTCTCCTCAGAACTTTCTTGCATTGTCTCACACGTGATCTTCAGCGGGATGCCTCACATCCAAATCATAACCAGTAGTATCAGTTATGCCAGAATTAAAGACATAATTTCTATTCTGGGAGCCCAAAATAGGTCATCTTAAGGAGGATCCCATGAGAAATGGACTGAGATTGGGGTGCATAAAGTTTACTGGGGTGTGCTCTCAAGAATGACACTGTGAGAAGTGGGGAAGCAGAACTGGACCAGGGAAGGAACTGAATGGTGATGTCATTGCCACAGAAAACAGAGCCAGTGCATCTGAAAGGGGGGACTTTTAGCTGTCCTCATTAAGGTGAGGGATGACAATGTCTATTCCTGTGCCAAGTGGCTTTGCATTGAATACAGACTACAATTCGCAGGGGGAGGCATAACCTTGGAAAGATGATACCCTACAAAGACAGTGTCTAGAGAGGAATTCCTCTAGGAACCATCAGCAGGGTCAGCATCTCAACTCAGCAGGAGCTCTTGTTAGTTCTCCCCAGACCCGTTAATTTTCACACCCTTCCATCTCACTTAATGGTAAATCCATTCTTCCATTTCTTCGGATAGAAAACCCTGCTGCTCTCCTGGATGCCACTGTGTTTTTTAGGCTACATCTCTTTCCTCAGCAAAGTCCATTGGTTTTAACTTAAAAATAGATACAGAATCCAACAGCATTTCAGCCCCTCCATTGCCCTCATCCTGATCCCATAACTGTGCCAGGTTCTGGCAATAGCCTGACCCTGGTCTAAATCATCTTCATTCTTCTACCCTTCTCCTCTCAGTCTATTGTCAACACATCAATCAAATGAACCCTATTAAAATGAAAAGCTACCCAGCAGAGTAGTACTCACCTATAATCCCAGGGACTCAGGAAGCTGAGGCAAGAGGATCACAAGTTCAAGACCAACCTCAGTAATTTAATGAGATTTTTTTTCTCCAATAAAAATTAAAAAGGGATGGGGATGTGGCAGGGGGCTGGGTATGTAGTTCAGTGGCACAGGACTTGCCTCGTGTGCATAAGGTCCTGGACTCAATCTCCAGTATCCCCACCCACTGCCAAAAATAAATAAATAGAAAGCCAGATCTAGATCCTCACTCATTTTCTGTTCGAACTCTTTCCTTATCTTCTCAGGACTACCTAGACCCTCCATGACCCCTTCTGACCTCAGAAGCACATGCAGGGCTCCACCCTCTGCCCTGCAGCAGACCCAGTAACAGCGCCTGTGCCCTCTGCTCGAAGGCCTTTCCTGACACTCTAGGGCCAGCTGTCCCATTTTTTCAGGCATTGACTCAAAAGTCACCTTCCCAGTAAGGACTTCCTGGCCATATTCTCTCTTGTGCTCTGCTCCCAGTCCTTGCCCTACTTTTTTTTTTTTTTTCTCATTAGCATTTATTTCCATCAAACTTAATTTTTTTTTTATTTTTTAGACGTGTTGATTGTCCTTCCTACTAGGATGTAAGATAGGCAGGGTTCTCTCCATTGTGTTCACAGGGTACAACCAAGCATTTATAGCAATGTCTGTCACTATCCAGCTTCCACTAATTACTATGAAAATCAGAAGACACGGAATTGCAGACCTTAGGGTCTTATGTGATCTCTTTGCTATTCTAATGCATTGGATTCATCTCTTAAATCTGGTGGTTCTAGACCCCATAATGCCATTTGTACCAATAGTTTTAACAATTTTCACTTCAGTATTTTACTATTACTATAATTGTGTTCAAATATTTTTAATGCTTGATGTAATTGGGCTAGTTCCCTGAGGCTTTTATACAAATGATACATTCTTAAGTAGATAATGACTCAATAAATGATCTCCTGGGACCAAGTTAGGGTTCGGCTATTTAGGAAATTAATAATGGATTGATTTGTTCTTCAGGAGTGTCCAGATTCTCAATCTCTTCAGTAGCCAACTATTCTCTTCATAACCCAGAGCTTCAGGAAAGGCTTGTATTTGGATTTGATTTGCTTATTGTTTTTGACAGGATACTTAAGAGAATTGGATAGGTAGAAGGAGAAGATTTTGGAACTCTATAATTTTTTATGACCTTTTATTCAATTTCTTCTTCATATATCCACCTTTTAAAATAGTACAATGATAACAACACAAAGTCCTTCTGAACTTAGGTGAAATTATTGCAATTTGATTGAGGAAATAATCCAATAACCACTCTAATAATTTTAATGAAAATCTTAGTGTCTTTAGTCAAAAACCATGATGAATTAAAAAAAAGGTTTTTGTTTATTTTGGTGTGATTTCAGGGTTGTTTTGGATTTGTTGTTGCTGTTGTTTTATAGATTAAATTAAATCTCTCTACCTAAGAAAGTAAAAAAAATTAAACTTAGACAACCCCTGAATTTAAAAGATTATTCATTAAAAAGAAGCCATGCCATCCCTCTAGTCTAGAACAAGTCTAGAAAGATGCCTACAAGTATCTTTTGGCTATTGTTGTTCAGATAGTATGTTAAACTATGTTCTTTTCTATTAGAGTTTTGGTCTCTTTATAGATTATGAAGATCGCTACTCATTCCTGTGGTTTAATTATTAAATTTTATTAATAAACTTAAAAATAAAAAAAAAAACTATATATAGTTTTTTGGGACAACCTAACAAGATATACACTATCCTGGCTTCATAGAATGCTTACTCAAATAATAAGAAATTAAGTCCACTATATCTTTGATTCAGGCTTTTGAACAGAATTGAATTCAATCCCCTGCTTTGCTTCTCTCTTGTAATAACAATAACACTTCTAATAACACTTGACTTCAGTGAGGTGCTTTGATGTTCATGAAGTGTTTTCCCATGTATTATCCTGTTTGATTCTTACAATAACTTTGTTTAGAGATTAGGTAATCAAACCTTTGGAAGCTTATGCAATTTGCCAAGGGTCACAAAGCAATTAATGGTGAAACTAGATGAAAGATGAAAACTTATCTTTGAAGTTTACATCCAGGAATCCTCCTTCCTTACTACACAGCTTACTTGCTACAGGCAGGTCCATTAAAAAAAAAAAAAAGAAAAATGAAAGAAACAAACTCAGGTCTAACCAAGCACCATAGTTATTCCCTGCAAACACAAGGGCTTCTGATCACTCCTCACCAACGCCTAATGCAAAGAATTCTCACACAGGAGAAACATCCCTGGGTCTTCATTTCTCTGTCCTCCTCCTCAGGGACAGGTTAATGGGTGACAGGTCCATATGTGACAGCACTCTTTAGAAATTGTAATAGTTATTTAACAAAGTCAGACTGTAAGGCTAGACACTGAATAATTCTGGCTTATCACCTGGGTTTTCAACTGAAAATTCACCACTTCTGTGAATTCCAGCTCCTTCTTTCACTCTGTTACAGTAACCATGTTTGCTCTTAATTGACATCAGTGTGTAGTGCCAACGTACCAATTTGAAACTGGGTCTTCGAAAGAAAAAAATGAGACACTAGAGAAGCAGTTTCAGGTGGTAACTGGCAGAATGTAGAACAAAAACTAGTTGGTTTCAGTTCCACCTCTGTTCATTGCTAACTCAATGAGCTCTCAAGAGCCATTCTACCTTTTCAGTAGAAAAAAGTTAGTGGCTAGTAGAATTGATAGTCGAATTAATAATAAATATTAGTCACCTATAGCATGAAGAATCTGTGCTGAAATATATAAAAAAATACACCTTGAAGAACATTCAGTCCTTGCATCATTATAGTCCATCAGAATATATTACAAGTTTAATACAAAAGGTATGCACATAGGACATTGTGTATGGGAATAACATTGGGGAAGGAGAGAATATATTAATGAGAATGGGGAGGTTGAAGGAGGTTCACAGACAGTGGAGCATTTGAGTTGGTCCATGAGGTGAATATTTCAATATGTACTATCTGGAGAAGTAAAGGCATTTGAAACTGAAAGTTGTTATAAACAAAAACTAATGAATCAGGAATACCAGAGAACAGAAAATAGTCTAGATTGACTCCTAGGGAACAAAGAAGGGCAGAAGTACTAGGATAGGTAGACTGGAGTCAGATGAAAGGCTTTGAATGCTACACTGAATGTCTTATTGTTGACGTCCCTGGCTGTTGGGATGGCATGACAAGCTGCAAGCACAGGAATAACCGAAGCAGAGATGCACTCAGGAAATTTAATTTTGCAACAGAGCATAAAAGAAATTAGAGTAGGAAAAAATTCAAGGTAGGAAATCAGGAAAGATGGTATTTATTGCATTAGTTCAATTAGAAGTAGCAAGGTCTAAACAAGAGAGACAGTGAAGAAGACAAGGATAAATAGGTGATGGATTACCTACCTCTGTAATATCAATACAAATGTAAATGTCTTTAAGATATTTGGAATTGACAGATAATGTACTCATTTAAAAATGGCATTAAGTCCAAAACAGGGCTCCAAATCAGTGTGTACTTTAATAATATTATCTTTTGAGTCAACAAAAACACACCCCTTGAAAATTATCTTAAGATGAAATCTTGACATATAATTAAAAAATGATGGCCAGCTGTGTAGAAATATGCTTTATTTAACTCAGGTATTCAATAAATACTTGCTCCTCTTCATCATCTTTTCTCATCTGGTCTACTCTATTACTCTATTTTAAGGATTAGTTTTCATATCATTTGCTTTGAGAAGCTGTTGAGATTCCTCAGATTAAGTGCCTCTTCTGTGTACTATTCCAGGAAGCTCAAGTGCTTAATATTCTGATTCTTCATTAGATTATAAACTCAACGAAGGCTAGGAATTTGCCCAAATTTTTCCCATATTCCACCTGCAACTGGATTAGTACTTGGCATGTAGGTAACAATATTGACTGAAATAATAAATGTTTTAGATTGCAAGACAGATTTTTTTATTTGCATAATTCTTGTCAGACCCAATCAAACTCACAGGTTCTATCACATGAGATTGGCTAAGCCCCATCCACAGAGGGTCAAGTATAGATTTTTTCATAATCTGTTCATTTGAAAGGCAAGAGGTGTTGGCTTGTGGTGATGGAGCAAAACTGTCCCTGAGCAACCCCATTGTCAAGGGTATCCCCATCACCCATCCCCACAGGATCCAAACACACATCTGCATCCTTCCAGGAGCTCAGCTCAGGGATCTTATTTGTGTGAGCATATGCTACCCATTGGCAATTAATTTGATTTTACACCTGCTTTGGATCACCTCAGGGCATTACCCTGTACCACAGGAATCAGTTTCCTTAAAATACAGTTTTCAGAAATGTAGGCTTGCCTCTCAAATGGCTACTCCCACTTCTATGAACAAAAGTTACAATTGCATCTTCTGAGCAGGATAAAATTCCTTGTTAGACACATGGGCAAGGTGCTGAGTCAGCCACCATCATAGTTATTATAGCTAACCTTTTTCAGAGTTAATATGAGCCAGAAAACAAGCTACACTACATCATCTCACTTTATCATCACAATAATTTTATCAGTTAGTATTATTATGATGCACATTTTACTGGCTAGAAAACAGAAACAGAAAAATTAAAAACCTTGCCCGATTTTGTTTCTAATAGTCACAGAGCTAAAGGTGTGGCATTTAATAAGTGGCAGAGATAAATCTAAACCCAATGGATGCTAGTAACCAAGTGCCTACATGGTTCCTCCCCTATAAATACAAGGATTTGTTTTAATCACAGTCAATATAACAAAGAGAATAACCACAGGGGGGAAATATCTCCTTGTATGTAATACATTCTTTTAAATTTTTGGCTTTCATTCACTCTTAAATCTGGCACACACTGGGAATGAAATAAATATCCATTAATAATTAGAGTCCAGGCCCTGGGGGTGGAACCTCATCATTTCCTGACTCTCGACATCACTCCAACCCAAACATCCTGTAGCAAAGATCTCCAAGTAGTAGACTAAAGTCTTTCATTTTCCCTCTCCCCAGCATAGAGTTTTAAATTTTAATTAGCTGCCAAAACTGAAAAGATGGGATCTTTCCATAAAAATCTGAATTTTTAAAATTTTCATGAAAAATGAAGATCTGGTCACCCCTGCCTGTATTCTCTGATAATGACAGTCAAGATGAGCTATGGTTGCTCTCTCTAGGTGGGCATACACTCCTCATTTTGCCCCTATCCTCATTGAACCCTAGCATATATAAATCAGCATAAAGACCCTCAAGAACATGGTCATTTCTTGTCTTATTATCAGGTTGCTTCACTGATGGATTTTCCCTAGTCTCTGGAGATACCCAGAAAACTCAGATAAGGAAAAACTAAGCTTCCAGCACAGAGTCAGGTTCTCCATGACTTCAGAGAGTCACAGAAAATGGCCTTGGTGCCATAGTGGAATGCCAAAGCTCCAGTTGGCACTCACCTTGGGGAATTCAACCTTTCTTAGAATATGTTCTTGCCCAATTGTTCATTTAGCTCTATTCACTCCTTCTGTCCTTTCTCAGTGTCTTCATTATAACTATTGACCTGAAGCTGATGATTAGTAGATGATACCTCTCCTCCTGGCTTTTGGAACTTAAAGCTAGCCTGTGCTACTTCCTTTAACCTCTACACCTGAGTCTCTGGACACCTCCAATACAGAATGAGCAGAATTAAAGTACAGCTTCTTCTGAAACCTCCTTCCCTGTAGTCTGTGTCTGTTGGTGGCACATACCCCACCCATTCTTGATCATTAGCACCAGAAAACTGGGTGTTCCCATAATTTCCCTGCCTCATTTCATCACACTCAAACCATGAGACCTGATGACTGTCTATTGACTATTTCTGAAGTCCTTAATCTCAGCTCCAGTTACCCTGCCACTTCCTGGTTTGGGTCTCGTAGGTCTCAGTTTATCCTGGGAAAAAGCTGCTCTCTCTTGTTCAAGGTTTATTCAAGGCTGCCCTGTATGGAATCCTCAAAACAATGAAGATAAGCTTTAAATGCAGTTAGGTAACCCCAACTACTTAATGTCCACCAATGGCTTTTCTATTTCCCTCAAGCTAGTCTCAAGGTCTTCAGTACCATCACCTCCAACCCATCTTCCAGTTGGATACCCACCACATTTTACTTCCCTCTGGGTTCCTCAGCAACACCAAACTGCACTGAATTCCCTGAGTAGAGAATAAGTGAGTGACTGGAGCTATCTCTAAAGAGATATAAACATTCAATAGGTAGAGAGTTTGGTAAGAAAGGCAAACACAGAAATGAAAGTCTATCTTTAAGTTGAAAAGAACTAGACTTTTCAAAGTTAAATGTGGGCAAATGCATAAAATTTATTTTGCTTGCATAATGCTAACTCAATCCCCCACCACCAGTCCCCATATCTTTGCCTAGCTAATTACTTCTCATTATCTAAAATTCTGCTCAAGTATCTTCTCTGGAAGCTTTTCTTAAAACTCACGAGACCCATCCCACTTCTCTCTTTTACACACACATGCAGACTGAGTTTGTTATCCTTAGTATGTTTTAGTCAATTTTGCATCTCTGTGACCAATATGCCTGACAAGAACAACTCAGAAGAGGAAATGTTTATTTTGGCTCATGGTTTCAGAGATTCAGTCCATGGTTAGCCAACTTCATAGTTTGGGACCCAAGGTGAGGCAGAACATCATGGTTGAAGGGTGTGGCCAAGGAAAGCCACTCAATTGATAACATCCAGGAAGAAGAGATAGTGAGAGGGAGATGTCAGGGGCAAAATATAAAACCCAAAGGCAAGTCCCCAGTGACCTATTTCCTCTAGTCACACCCTACTGCCTACAGTTACCACCCATTTAATTCATTCAAGTGGATTAATTCATGGATTGTGTTATAATTCTCATAATCTAATCATTTTACTTCCAGACATTCTTATGTTGTCTCACACATAAACTTTTGGGGGACACCCAAGATCCAAACCATAATGGTATATATTAACCTATGTTTATGTACTTATTATTTATCATGGAGCTTAACAAATCATTTTGATTATCTCTTTACATTTCTCTCTCCCTTACTAAACTTGTACAGGTTCAAGAATAAAGACTGTACTGATTGATCCGCAGAACCAATCACAGAATCATTTAAAACTACTAAACGAATGAATGAATGCACAAGCAAATGATAACACTAGAAAATTTACACATGAGTCACTGAAAACAGTCTGCTAGTTAGGATAAAGTGAGTTAGAAGCAACTTAGCCACTAGTTTGAAATCAGATGACATGTTTGCCATCTCATCATGAAAGCAATTCAGACTGCTAAAAAGTTAAGAGGTTGAATACAATTTCTTTTGTCCAAATGTCTTAGATAATATCTGTCTATCAAAGAGATAAATAGATTTTTAAATACTGACTGACTTTCTGTAAATTCATAGCTGATGTAATAACATTTGTGGAATAATGATTTCCTACCACTGTCTACAGTTGCTATTCACAAGCAAATTATTTACCAGAATTTCCAAGTAGTAAAAGTAAATTAGATCAGTGCTACATATAAAATATGGTAATTGTTAGTAAAAATCTTTTAGACTATTACTGTAATACTATATTTTGCATTCGCTTAAACATATATTTGGATAACAGCATTATTGAATTTGACATTCAGCAGTATTCTTAAAATACTTACAAACAATGCTTCACTGTACATAGAAGAGACAACCAATGGCTGGAAGAAATGTGTTCAAAGTAAAGGTACTAAGCTGATTATTACCAGAATGGTTAAAAAATAAAATAATATATTTTTATTTAGAGTTGAGCAATAACATTAAAGTTGATATATAGACAAGTGGTATATAGACAAGTATATACCACAAAGAGAACAAATTAGCATCATCTCTATAAAATTAAAATGATAGAAAACATTTTTTCATACACACTGTATAGTATGCTCTGTGAAATTGTCCAAATTTAATTTTAGAAAGACTAGTTCTTGCAAACTAAATGATGGGCTCTTATTTCAAGTACAAATGTTCTTGAACAAATATTTTCTTTCAAAAGTCTACGTATTTAATGGTTATATCATCCCAATCATGTCATTTGTGTTTTTATCCAACAAGTGTTTATTAAGCCCTTAGTATGTGTTCCAAGTTCATTATGGTAAAAAAGAGGCATGGTTCTTACAATCTTGTACTTTATAGTCCTTACCTTGATCTGCAGGGAGCTGTGAGACCAAAGTCTAGGTCCCCACAATGGTAGTATGACCAGCATTCTCTGAGTATGTGTGAACTAATTTTCATTGAGACAAACAGGAAGTTTTGTGACTGTTTCAGGTTTAAGGAACTGGTTGCAGCTTATGCAACCAGTATAAGCTTAAAAATATCTGTAGGACTTCCACTCCAGGAAAATGAAGTATACGTGGAATGTCCCTATTCCTCCCACTAAATAACATTTAAAATCCTGAGAGGTAAAATGTAAGAGCAGACTAGATCAGCACTTTGGGGACCCAATGAATAACACAACAGTGAGCTCCCTGCATTTTCTTTTTGCCAAGATTTGTGTTCAAGTTTGGTAACCTGCTAATGACCATAGGCACAGACAAAAAGAACACCCAGATACACACCTCAAAAGCTAACTTCCTCTACACAAAGGACCAGGACAGAAACATCTTAACAAGATGGAAAACTTTTAGACAGGGATGACTCTACTCTAGTCAAGCAGTACAGAAAAAAAACTGTTACCACTCTCATATCGGGAAGGCTAGGCAGAACGGAGGACCTCCACCCTTGTCAGGCTTTAACAATCCTGATGGTGTTAGAGAAGTGGGTGAATTTTTAACAGCACCAGGAAGTAATGAGTGCCTTTATCCCAAATCTTGTGTCACGAAGACCACCTAAGGAGCCCAAATTTCTACCCCTACCCAGTAATAATGACTTCCACCATTCTATTTTAGTTTAAATGCAACAAAACATGTAATTATAGAATTATCTCTGTCCAAGCTTCAGATCTGGATGGAAGAAATCAAAGAGGAAACAAATAAATGGAGAGACACACCATGTTCATTCATCTAAAGACTCAACATAGAAAATATGTCTTCTTCTCAGTCAATATAGATTTAATTCAATTCCTGTCAGAATTTCACCCATATGATTTATAGATATAGACAAATTATTATAATATTTATATGGAAAAGAAAGGGAATAAGAGTAACTCAAATAATTTTGAAAGAGAAGAACAAAGTGGGAGGAAACATCACTCCAATTTCAAGACTTAATATATGGATAGAGAAATCAGCACTGTGTGGGATTATTAGAGGAATAGATACAAAGATTAATGAAGTTAGCACAGAATGAACACACAACTGTGCCTAGCTGATTTTATTTTCAACAAACATATGAAAGAAATTCAATAGCATAAAGAGTCTTTCCAACAGATGGTGTTGGAGCAACTGGACATCCATATGCAAAAAGAACCAAAATAAAAACAAACAAACAAAAAACCCTTAACATAAAATCTCAGTTCTTATACAAAAATTAGCTCAAACTGAATCACAAACTTCAATGTACAAAATCAAACTATTAAACATTTAGATGATAACACAGGTGAAAATCTTTAGTATCTAGAACTAGGAAGAATTTTTAGTCTGAACACCAGAAACAAGGTACATTAAAGGAAAAACTGATAAAATGGACTTCATAAAAACTAAAACCTTTAGCTGGGTACAATGCTGATGGGAGGCTGAGATGGAGGATTATAAAATGCAATGAGCACATGAAAAGATGTTCAACATCATTAGCCATTTGGAAAATGCAAATAAAACTACAATGACAATGTTACTACATACCTGTTTTAGTCAACTATTTTGCTGCTATGACTAAATGATCTGACTAGCACAATTATAGAGGAGGAAAGTTTTATTTGAGGGCTCACAGTTTCAGAGGGCTTAGTCCACAGAAGGCTGTCTCCATTCCCTGGGGCTCAAGGTGAGGCAGAACATCATGGTGGAAGAGTGTGGCAAAGGAAAGCAACGAGAGAGAGAGAGAGAGAGAGAGAGAGAGAGAGAGAGAGAGAGAGGGAGAGAGAGAGGGGGAGAGAGAGAGAGAGAGAGAGAGAGAGAGGAGGGGGAGGGGGAGGGGGAGGGGGAGAGAGAGAGAGAGAGAGAGAGAGAGAGAGGGAGAGGGAGAGGGAGAGAGAGGGGAGAGAGAGAGAGAGAGAGAGAGAGAGAGAGAGAGAGAGGAGGGGGGGAGGGGGAGGGGGAGGGGGAGGGGGAGAGAGAGAGAGAGAGAGAGAGAGAGAGAGAGGAGGGGGAGGGGGGAGGGGGGGAGAGAGAGAGAGAGAGAGAGAGAGAGAGAGAGAGAGAGGGGGAGAGAGAGAGAGAGAGAGAGAGAGAGAGAGAGAGGAGGGGGGAGGGGGGGGGAGAGAGAGAGGAGGGGGAGGGGGGGGAGAGAGAGAGAGAGAGAGAGAGAGAGAGAGAGAGAGAGGGAGGGAGGGGGAGGGGAGAGGAGGGGAGGGGAGAGGAGGGGAGAGGAAGGAGGGGAGAGGAAGGAGGGGAGAGGAAGGAGGGGAGAGGAAGGAGGGGAGAGGAAGGAGGGGAGAGGAAGAAGGGGGGGAGGGGGGAGGGGAGGGGGAAGGGGAGTTCTTCGCTCTCCAGATACAAAATATATACCCCAAAGCCATGCCCCAATTCCAATCTCCTTCAACCACACCCTACCATTTCAATTAATCCCAGCAGGGATTAATTCACTGATTGGGTTAAGACTCTTACAACCCAATCATTTCTCCTCTGAACCTTCCTGCATTGTCTCACATGTGAGCTTTTGGGGAACACCTCACATCCAAACCATAACAATAGCTTTTTAAATGCCTAAATAAAAAATAGTGGTGATAGCAAATGTTTGTAAGGATGTAAGAAACTGGATCCCTCATACATTGTCAATGGGAATGTAAAATAATATAGCCAGCCTAGAAAACAGTTTGGCTAGTTCTTCAAAATCTAAACATTCAAATACCATATGACTCAACCATTGGATTCCTGGACATTTATGCCACGGAATTTAAACTTTATGTTCACATAGTTTCTATATACCAACTCACAGCAGTTTTATTCATATTACTCCCAAACTGGAAGCCACCCACACTCCCTTCAACAGGTAAATGGACAAAAATAAAAAATAAATTAAAAAAAGAGGGAGATAGAAGAGAAAGAAAAGATTAAAACAACATATTTATATAACATTCTTGGAATTAAAAACATTATTCTGTGGGCTGGGGTACAGTTTTATAATGAGGCACTTACCTGGTAGGCTTTCAATCTGCATTCAATCCTTGGCATCACAAAAATGAATGAATGAATAAATAGATAGATAAATAAATAAATAAGGAAAAAATAAATAAATAAAATTGGTTACCAGAGATTAAAGATGGGAGATGGGGTAGGAAGTGAATGTAACTATAAAAGAGCAACATGAGTATTGCAGCGGTGGAAATGTTTTGTTAATTGCATCAATATCAATATCCTGGTTGCACTATTATACAATAGTTTTGTAAAGTGCTACTGTATTAGTGCTAAGGCTGTTATAACAAAGCGTTACAGACCAGCAGAAATTTATTTCCTCATATTTCTGGAGATTGGAAGTCTGATATCAAGGTGTATCAGTGTTGGTTTCTCCTGAGGCCCTCTCTTCTTGGCTTCTAGGTGGTTGACTTCTCTCTGTATATTTGCATGACTTCACCTCTCTAGCAGTTGATATGGATTAGGACCTAATGACCTGATTTTTACTATAACTACCTTTTTAAAGGTAATTATCTTCAAATACAGTCACATTCAGAGGTACTGGGACTGGCATTAGGACTTCAACCTGTGAATTTGGAGGTGGAGAGATTTAGTTCAAATCAGCCATGGGTATGGGGTAGGCACTGAGTAAGGAGTTCATGGAATCTCTCTGTATTATTTCTTACAACTACATGTGAACTTAAAATTATCTCACAATAAAAAGCTTGATTTTTAAAAAAATGTAAAGGAGTTTGATTCAAATGTAGTGCAAGTGGCTGACCCTTGATTAAGTAGAGTAATCAGAATGTGCTCACAGTAAAGTTCAGTCTTTTCTTTGAGATTAAGCTAGATGATATTAGAGGAGAGAAAGAGCATCTAAGTTCCTCTGCTTGCTTTATATATAGGAAGAAACTTTATAGGGATTTTAATGGACAGAAATTCTTTAATTCCCCAAACATCATTAGGCTGTATATAGATGGAATAGAAATTCACTTTAAGTTAAAAAAACACTCTGAATTAAAGTTTGAAATGCCCTGAAAAGGTCATATTTAATAATGTCAGTAACTACAGATGAAGATCAATTACCTTGGTCTACAAAGATTTCGAGAATGTAAGTTCTTTTTTAGTTTGAGAACTCTTTTGTGTTGTTTCTATTGTTTTGACCATGAAGTGTGCATGGTTGTGTCTACACTGTCAAAGTGAATTCTTTGTTATCATTTAGCAAAAAAAATAATAAATATATATGTACATATGTACATATATAGTATATTTATACATTATTATGTATGCATAGATTATGTAAATAATTTCTCAAATTCTTAATGTGTTTTGAGTACTATCACCACTCAATCAGTTTCTGGCATATATCCTTTCTGTATTACACTTTTTTGTCATCATATATTACCTCCTATGTTTTTCCTTATCTGTCTTCTAGAAGAAGCTAATGACTTACTCAAAGAAACCTCATTGCAATCAGACAAGATTGTTTTGTGGAGTTGCTCAGGGAAGTATTCTTGCATCTGATTCTTTTTAATGGACTGGAAGAGCAAACTCTTCAATTGCTGATTCAATCATGGCCACATAATATTGTAGGTTGCAGCATTTAGCTCTTTCCATAGTCTAAAATGCCATCTTTCTGTGGTGGTAAGGACTTCATTTCACTGATAAGGAGGCTCACTGCAATCTAAACATTGCTTTTCACATATGTGGTGGGTGGCAAAGGCAGGAGAAAGTTTACTTGTCTTTGCACGGGTAGCATTTAAGAACGTGAGTTCTGAGATTGGGCTACATGTATTGGAATCCTAGTTCCACCATCTATTAGCTGTGTGACATTGGGTAATGATTTTAACCTCTCTGTACCTCAGTTTTCTTGACTATAAAATGAAGACAATTTTGCAGCACTTACTTCTCCTTGTATTGATGAAGATTAAAAGTTCTTTAAATGGCATTTGGTACAAACAAGTCTGTGAGTACATGCTTGTTTGCCCTTGAGCTGTTACAGACAACTTACTTCTTACATTGTTGCCTTCACTTAGGAAAAGGAAGATAGTGTGTGTGTGTGTGTGTGTGTGTGTGTGTGTGTGTGTGTGTGTTAGGAGGGGCTGCTTCATTAGCAACAACAATCTTTACTGTAGACTAAGTACTAAGTAGTTGAACATCTATACATGTTCTTTAATTTTTTGACTATGAAAACAATGGGGAGGGATCTGAGGTTCTCAGAAAATTCCACTTATTAAGGGAATTGTGTTATGTTCTTATTATTCCCATTTCTTCCAGAAAGCCCTCTTGTTTGCCTCCCTTGACTTATTTTCACTAACCTTTCCGAGAAAGTCCAAGCTTAGACCTTTCAAATCACAGCTCTTTCCCACTTCAAGCAACTCTCCCTACTGATATGGCAAAGCAAAGGCAGATCATGGAATGTGTACTTCAGTGAGGGGCTTTCTGAGGGCCCCAAAGGTGTCCATGCACTGTCATAGACAGGGCAGGGTCACATTTACATCTTGCCCTTTCCTGATCAATTTCTGCCTACATGGAGACAAACTGGCTTTTAAAGAAGCATTGCTTTTGCTAAGTTTATTTTAAATGTTTTAAAATTTAAATTTGGAATTCAAATTTTTTCTTTAAGTATGAGTGATACTTCTCAGTAGCAATGTTTTTCCACAGCCAATAATTATTTCTTTCCATTTAAAGCATTGAGACAAAAACACATCACAGAAAAGAGATCAATATCTAAGTGCAATTGTTTTACAATTTATTAAATGTTAATTAACAAGTAAGCCTAGCTTGGAAATATCAAAGAGGGATTTTTTTCATTAGTGGTATAAAGTTACAGTGAATCTATATAGAGTCAATAAGTGATGACATTGCACATAGAATCCAACTCTCTTCATTGTAATTGGGACTGAACAATGGTTAAAATAAAAATCACAATAATAGTAAATCCTTAACTCAGGTTTATTTACATTTTTATACTCTTGTTTTCAAGGTTTGCTGATTTAAGTGAATTTCTCATTTTTTATGAATCTACTGCTGGTGATTTTTAAATGAAATGAAGTATGAGTTTCTTTGAGTCTATGTCATCCCAGGGAAAAGGCACTGTAATCTCTCTAAGACAAACAAACAAACAAACAAACAAAGCATTCCTTAAATAAACGAAGCCTTGGGAAAGGCTAAATATAATTGAAAAAATGGATGAGGAAATGAGGAGCTAATTGTCTGATGTAAAGGAGTCACTCGATAAATATTTGCTAAATGAAAAATGAGAGGAAAAACATAGTAAAAGAATCTAGTTCTTTAAATAATTAAATAATTTATTTTTTAGAGAAAAATCAAGTTCAACATAATATGCTTCACTTTTTCCTTTAAAATGTCTACTTACTAAAAATTACATATACATATAAAATGTAGAATATGATCAACTCGTATATGCATGAGATAAATTTAACAGTACTCCACCAAATAAATCTACAATATATTTCTCTCTATCCTTTAAGACATATAACCTGTTTGAAATAATCTCTGAGAAGGGTCTTCCTAATTTAAATTTTTTGTGTTGATGTGAAGTCTTACCAATAGAAAAGAATTAATATCGGCTTTGAAAATGTTTCGTGAAAGAACTTTTAAGTCTGAAAACTTTCATTTTGATAGTTCTTGCTTAATAGTAAACTTTTGTTCTTGTTTGATACTAAGATCACATATATAAACATACACACACACACACACAAATGGCATATTAGATATTAGCTAACTGGATTATATACAAGCCTAAGCCCAGATTGAAAATGAGATTCCATCATGGGACTGGTGATGTGAAGACAAAAGTTGTCTCTGGTTAATAGTCATAGAATAAACGATCCTAGGATTTTAGTTTTATCATTGTTATTCAATATACAATGTTTGCAAACAGTCTCCTGTGGATATGTTAGACTTATGTTTGTAAATCTGTTAATGGTAATAGGATTTCTACCTGCTCAGCATGGTAAAGATTAACCCCTCTGTGTTTACTTTAGTGCTTTCTTATTTGTTCAGTGGAAGAACAATTTAATTCAAAAATTCTTTGCACAGTGATACTGTGCCTGCTTGTTGTCCCAGAGCTCTTTGCCTATCTTCAAAGGCCACACGTGGGCACACATGGCCAGCTTCACCTCCTCTGCCATGGAGAGTGAGGTTCACCCTGTGGCCTGTCATATAACTCTTTATCCCACAAAATCCAACACTGCTTGGGTGTGAGGTTTACTGCGTGCACCCAGGAATGTTCACAGTCACTTCTAAAAGTCCAAGGAATATTCGTGTCTTGGAAAACAGGGTCACTCACACTTTCAGAGTGTTCACTAGTCCAGCATCCGTGTCAATTTCTCAGAACATACAGAAAATGACTGTATTTTATCTGAGCTAAATATTCCATCTACTTGTAGGGCTAATACATAGTTTGATGACCCATAAACTAATTAGTCTGATGACCCATAAACTAATTAGTTTGAACTACTGCTCATTATTTTCCATTGTGCCCTAGGCCAGAGGAAGGGTCTCCTTCCTGAGAACTGAGTACAACCAAGGAGATCATCCATGTGAGAAAGAAAAAAGATACATTTAAGGTCGACGGCTTTTTTCAGAACCTGTGAATACCCCAAGGGTGGGACACAGAGTCACATAAAGCCCCTGCCCTGTGACTGCAGGAAAAGGAAAAGAATTTCAAAGAAAAAAATTTCCCATTTCCTGCCTTTACCTACAGTTAGAACTAACAGGCATCCAAACTTTTCAATTTATTGAAAATATAAACTTAGAAATAAGTTAGCAGCTCCTGAAACCTTCCAGATGATCCTCAAAGATCTGCTAGTGTTCTATTTGAGGATGGAAA